>NW_006767451.1:213857-217620 GCF_000264995.1 Punctularia strigosozonata HHB-11173 SS5
AGCGCTGTCNCTTTTTGCCGTAAAGGACTACCCCTACAGGTCTCGAACACATCATGATTTCAGGTGCAAGCCGTCATCATGGTCCGCTCGGCGGTAAGTAAACACCGGTCTTAAATATAAACGGAAAATCGATCTTCATGCTGGTCATCGGCATTCTGATGTATGGCACAGGGCAACCACAGTAACAGCTTCTCCCAAGTTCTCTGCAGCCCGAGAATATGATGGAAGCGAAGCCGCGTGCACTCTCCCACTCGCCTGTCAAATGTGGAGGGACGATGACTGAATCGATCATTGAGTCCCGTTGTCTTACCTTTCCTGAACCCAGAGAGATACGGCCACCGCGGAGATCAGGTTCACATCGAAATATGACCGCCGATGATATGGAAATCGATGTACACTCTCAGATGAGACAATCTAGATCCAGACGTAGGAGGAATGTACAAGTAAGATGGCGCATGACTTAGGGCTTGGGGAAATTTTCCTGCAAACAGAATTAAGATGCCAGTCACGATGCCTCAAACAATCAAACTTGCTGCATGCCTACCCTAGGCAATTGAGTACACGGCTTCCCAATCTCTGCATACATAATCGGAGAAAACGTTCACGATCCTGACGGGGGTGTTAGAGCACATTAGCGATATGAACTAGTCCACTTACCCCGGACCCTTCCACGAAGTGACAGGTTCCACGCGAGTGTCAGCGAGACATAAAATGGACTGTCGCAGGTAGTTGAGGCAATGGAGAGATAGAGCGGAAGGGCCGTCCTGCGTGTTGTAGTCTTGTCGGATAACGTCCAGGCATCCTAGTTGGTGGAACATTGCGACGCTGTATGGTCCAGTGTAGTCTCCATCGAAGTCAACACGCAGTGAATGGCCCCAGTCGGGGACGAGCTTGCTCCACTCTTCGTCACTGTTCTCGCCTGCGCATTGATAGCGAAATGTATCCCCTATCTGCATTGCTACAGGGCGGGAGGATATGTCTTTGTACATATCCTGAATGAGAGCAGACGTATCCTCTGGGAATTTTAAATGAGAGCTGTCGACATAATCGAAGTAAAGGCGGATTAATCTTACCCTTGGGTGCCCATTGCTGGGCTAGGTGAACTGTCGACGAAATTACGACAGCAGAAAGAACAGCTCCTGCTGCAAGTACTCGCATCCAAGTTGCGCTCGCCGGGAATATGTCAGTACCGGGCATCGTGGTTGCAAACTACAAGAGGTTTAAGATGCACGACAGCATATTGGTGGTTGGGCGGTTACATAAATGCAGTCAGCAGAAGCGCACGTCGGGCGGTGCTTTGAATGGCTATAGCTGGCGATACGGTAATAGCCATATCTAGTCACTTGATAACGCAGCGCTCTGGGCACTCCTTCCCAACAACGACCCGCTCAAACGCCGGTATACTTACGAAATCGCGAGACACCAAATCTTATATTGCGTGTATTATTCTGAAATGCTTTCTCAGATATCACCCAGCCGAAGCCCCCGATTTTTATGACCCTGTGAATCGTTGGGTATTCCCAGGACCGTGCGATGATAGAGAAAATGCGAGTCGCATTCATCGCGAAGGTTTGCTGATTCCTTACCCAGGCCGCGATCAAGCAACCTGCGAATCAATCTCCGCCTCTCACCTGCCCCACAGACTCGCGATGGGACCAATAGTCTCAGCACCGCGCAGAACCGCACCTCCCTCGGGAAATATACCTACCTACCTACCTCTGAAAGAAACTGGAGTGTCCGGCGCCCGGAGCCGGACCGCAGTGCAGTGCAAAGCCTTCTCAAAAAACCACACCCGGCCCCAGCTGCTCGCCGTAACGGTCAACGCTGTCCAAAGGCACACCACCGCGCAGGTCCGTGGCGGTGTAATTTTCATGACAGGTCAGCAGCTGCTGGTTACTCGTCTCGAACTGGTGCACAGCAACTTATTCAGTTCTGGAAGCTTGCGAGGATATTGGTAATCCGCAGGATAAATACTTATAGTCTCCTTGACGGTATAAAAAGGGGTGTTTCCGTCGAGCATCGTCCCATTCCTCATCCTACCGAGGAGCATCCTTCATTGTACATCGACAAATCAAGATGAAGTCTTATTCTTACTACTTCATCTGTGCTGCCATCATCCTCATTCAAGTTCCGAATGTGCTTGGGACACCCATTCCACAGTGTGGCGATGAACCTGACGTTGGTGAGAATGGAATACCTTTCATCCCACAAAACATGTCCTCATCAGTATGACAGCCGATGAAGCTCCACCCCTTAATATTGCCTGCGGGTTTTGACCGCTGGTTTACGGAATCTCTCAAGTATGCCTTTCAGAGTGTGATGAATAAGAATATAAATGGACATATGCTGTCACTAGATTTTCGCGGCCCTGCTCGCTGAAACGTACCCCTGTCGCTATACAGAATTGACTTTCCCGATAAAATGTTGTATTCTTGCCATGAATGTGACAGATTAAGACACAATTTTATACCACTTACCCGGTACGATTGGGTGTGCATTGTAAATGCATACTACTACCTCGTATCATAGATCAGGGGACGTGATCAGCAAACAGTGACATGCTGGAGTCTTCAGCGTAGCGGCTTCCATTTAGTAAACTTTACGCTCCGACAAGGAAAGGAGTGGTGTCTTGTTTTCATGAATGAGCCTGTAAAATATCATGTAGAAAATGTAGTGCGACGGCAGTATCTTACTACCCTCGCCAGAGCTTGAATAATTATTTTGGTATCATATGATCACGAGTTGAATTTTCATCTGACTATCTGACAGTATGCTACACTCTGCTATACCTAAGCATCTGCAGATTTTGATATACAGACTCGGTACCATTACTTCCTGATGCTCCGGGTCAGCCGGTGTTCCCAGGTATCTCACTGCTTCACGGAGCATAGAGCGCTCAGAGTGCTTCGTGTCCAAACGTCTAGTTATATCCATGACGCTTCTCAACTTATCGCCTGCCACAGCCAGATGCTGAATTACCCGGAGCGGAGTTAAAGTACCGCTCCGATGACCACATTCATATCCCCGTACAATTACAGATATGGCTCCTTGCATGCCAAACATCTCACAGCTCGCGGTTACAATGCCTAGTACCATCACCCTCGTAAGAAGCTCGTCTTTGGTGCGAGTACTTGCAGCAGGACTTGTGATTTCTTCTGTAATAGTTTTGTCCAAGGTCTACCTCATCCAGCAATGGGTTACACAAGGTAACATTATACGCCTTCTTCCCGAGTCGACGGAACCAGCCGCTGTAATGAGAGGAATTTCCCCAAGCCCTAAGTCATGCGCCATCTTACTTGTACATTCCTCCTACGTCTGGATCTAGATTGTCTCATCTGAGAGTGTACATCGATTTCCATATCATCGGCGGTCATATTTCGATGTGAACCTGATCTCCGCGGTGGCCGTATCTCTCTGGGTTCAGGAAAGGTAAGACAACGGGACTCAATGATCGATTCAGTCATCGTCCCTCCACATTTGACAGGCGAGTGGGAGAGTGCACGCGGCTTCGCTTCCATCATATTCTCGGGCTGCAGAGAACTTGGGAGAAGCTGTTACTGTGGTTGCCCTGTGCCATACATCAGAATGCCGATGACCAGCATGAAGATCGATTTTCCGTTTATATTTAAGACCGGTGTTTACTTACCGCCGAGCGGACCATGATGACGGCTTGCACCTGAAATCATGATGTGTTCGAGACCTGTAGGGGTAGTCCTTTACGGCAAAAGAGACAGCGCTGGTAACACGCTTTCACTTCTCATCC
>NW_006767451.1:218295-223901 GCF_000264995.1 Punctularia strigosozonata HHB-11173 SS5
CAGATCGTGATGAACGTACCTCCTATTTCCGAGTCCTCCACGCCGGTTTCACTGGCGCGAGTCATGTCCGTCCATCGCGGGCCCTGATCGAGGTTTGGAGACTCAACTCCATCACTCCGCTATCGACTTCAACGCTGTCCCGCCCGTAACAGGCCCAGGCGGCAGGAACTTCTGGCTACGCTCGAGATATCCATCGGCGAAGAGATTAGGACCAGCCTATTCAAATGTCCGTCAGATACGCTCCAGACGTTCGAATTCGCCTGCGCTGCGGGAGACGTGGGGACTAGCAGCTGCGCCGTCGAATTCTGGCAGAATCGGCGGTCATCCGGGAACAAAGGTACGCATCCAGCTCTGAGTGTGTTGATAGCGACTACGTTCCGAGGTAGTAAGCCTGACGGGTCGCGGTCCACAGGTGTTTTCCTTCTGCAACACGCGACATCGTGACGATGCACCGCCGCCTGGGGTAGTTGACGGGGGGATGAAACGTCCACGGTGTCCGGAGTGTGTATGTTGGCATAAGCTTGTGATGTTGTGTTTGGTTGCCAAAGACGCATTGTATTCGCCAATGTCATCGACCACGACCTGGGGAGACGTGAAGCCTGCGAACCGGTAATTATGGTATGGCCTGGTATAGTATAGCGGAACGCCGGTTGCCGCGCGCACGATATTGTGCGGGTGGCACACCTGCAGTCGGCGGTTCCAGTGAGCTAAGACTGACGGACCGCCCTGACGCGGAGATTATCTTAAACACATGCAATGTAGTAATAACTGAGTCTACTTAGGTCTATGGTCCTCTCGCTGCCAGAGTTTCGCATTACGAACTCACTTCGGATATGTTTCTACATAAAGTACAGACATAGTTTGCACGATTAATATGACCATATAAGGCATGTCACCTGCCATATATAGCTGTATTGTCCATCTAGATTATGTTTGTACTTTGTCTGAAAATCATGTTTCGATGAAGACCTTTACATGAGGTATAGATTTTCGTATAGAGACCCATCCGAAGTCAGTTCGTAATGCGAAACTCTGGCAGTTTCTGCAGCCGTGTAACGCAAACATGATGACGAATTTGGTGTTTCCGACTCCCGAAGGGTCGGGTATCAACAAGCTGGCGTGAACGCCACGGGAGGCAACAGTGACAAAATGCGCGTGCACGAGGTGACTGACATCGCACAATTCCACGTATGGGTTTAAGAAATTTGGTGGGTTGAAATCTACGCCGTTGACACCCCGCGAGACTCATGGTGGTAGGAAGCGGATCCTGCATCGGCACATCAGCCGGACCGTAGACTGCCCCACGAACATCGGTAGAGAATATACGCCAGCTAGCCTTCTCACTCGTTGGCATTGATTGATAGCCACAAAATGTCCCAGTACGCTGGTGCATCCAGATCGGTGTACCGAATGGACCGCAGTCCGGGCCCGTATGGCCAGACTGTACAGCATATCATCGGGGAGGTGTCGCGCTCGAATGGGGATAACAAGCGACCGTGTGCCGAGTTGAAAGCATCGGAATCCGGTCTGTGAATGGGCCAGTCTGGGTGTTGCATTCTCACAGCCGTTAGCGAATACTAAAGCTCGAAGTCTATCGAAGCTCTGATATCTATTTCTGACCAGCAGTCCGATGTTGTGTATCAGAATTCGAGGCTGAGAGCAATTGTGCCCGCTCTCACCTAATGCCACATCACGATGAGTGTCGATCGCAGTCTTATATATTTTTGGTTTGTGCGCAGTGATATTCTTCGAACAGGTCGGCGAGAACGCGTCACCTGACGCCACAACGACCGATTGTTTGCCACAAAGGCAGCTCGTGCTGGACAGCCATTCCGTTATCTCGGCGAGACTGCCACGATAACTTCATGCCAGCATTTCAGCTATCTCCGACCACCCTATTCATAGACTTGCACTCACGAGTACAAGATTCTTGAGCATCTTGTTCACAGGTGTCGAACCTCTCGGTTGCCAGAGAGGGAACTCCGGTCCAGTTCTTTTCAGCCGCTACTTACTCAAGGAGCGCAAAATCAACCCGATTCGGCGGATCCACGACATCAACAGGTGCCTTTTTCGAACGCTCGTAGCGGTAGTCGATAACCATTGCCACCGGAGCTGTAAGTTTCAAAAGGGTGGGTGTGCGAGGACAGCGTTGTGTAAGTTGAATAGGTTCTTAAGCTACTCGGCATCTGGTCTTAGGCATCGAAGCTTCCACTTAGCCGTTGAGCTATGTCGACAGTCAGGGCGTCTAAGTGGGCTCCGGCCAACGAGACGCAGGCGGATATCCTCTCGGAGAGGGAGAATCTCAATGGTGCCGTCCTCGGAGGCGTAGGTTATGGTAAACCGTTCTCGTTTTGTGCTTCATGTCGACCCTGCTGATGGGTAGTCCATCCACAGGCGTTCATGTCACGCTGTTCTTCATAAGCTTAGACCTGCTCATGAAGCAGCTGAAAACCCATCCGAGGCGGTCTTATTGCATGCTCGCCTATATATTCATGCTATTTACTCTGGGCTCGCTCGGAAATGCTGCAAACATCAAGTTCAACGAGATGGTCTTCGTCGACAACCGTGACTATCCCGGCGGACCGAACGCCTACTTCATCGAGCAGAATGGTGTATGGATCAACGTCCTGAGCTACGGAGTTTACATCGTCAACACATGGCTTCAGGATGGACTATTGGTTCGTTGTTTGACGCTTAAGCATGCCCGCACTAATCTACTCTATAGCTGTATCGATTCCATCTGATATGGAACTCGAACATCTGGCTAACGGCCATTCCCGGCTTATTCTACACGGTATCTGTCGGTGAGTATGGAAAGCCTCACGAACGAAGCCGCTTACAGGCGACCTCTCCAGTCATGTCGTGCCTTCTACTGTCGCAGATCGCAGAACCTGGCGACAACATCTGGAAGCAGTTAAGCGTCAAGTTCGCGCTGACGTACTGGTGCATCTCCATAGGAGCGACACTACTACTCACGACCTTGATCGTCGTGCGCCTGCTGTACATGCGGTACAAGCTGAGGAAAGTGATGGGGCCTCACCATCGCAGTCCCTATCTTTCTATCTCCACCATCCTCGTCGAATCTGCGTTTCTGTACTGCGCGGTCGGACTGGCATTCATAATCACCTACGCCAGAAACGATCCAGCTCAGAACATCTTCTTACCGGTCCTCGGTCAGGTGCAGGTATGCATCCCGCTCGTCCGGTCCGTGCATACAATGCTGATGAGCGACTTAGTCCATTGCACCCCTCCTGATTATCATGCGCACATGCCAAGGACGCGCGTGGACCAAAGATACGGCGAAGATGGTCACGACCACCGGCGATACGTTCGCCTCCGACTCGACAAAGGTCGTGCCGATGACGCCATTGCGGTTCCATGGAAGACGAGGTCATGAATTGCAGGCTGCGACGCACTGGTCAGACCCAGCAGCCGATGGATCTATGGAGGACACCGTCGAGAATGGCTTAGGCCCCTCGGAGTCCCTCCCTAGCTTTGTCATCAACGCAGAGAAGGGTACTCTGTAGAGTACTTACTCTTGCGAAAGGACGGGTTTAACCTCGGGTGTGATGTATACCTTGTTCTGCACAGCTATGTACTCGATTTCTGTTTCTTGTATGTTGTGATTCGACGATGTTCTTGCGTCGTTCATGAAATAGGCGAACTTTCATTTGAAATTCGCGCAAGGGCTAATGTGTGTGTGTTGTAGTTCACAACAATCAATAGAAATATCTCCTTGAGATGCCGCGATAAATTATATATATATGGGTATTCCGGGAGGAAAAGAGGCGAGCACGAATTTTGCGTACAGAAAGGTACAGCCAACTGAAACGACAACCGTGCACCGCAAAATGGGTTTGCTGTACAGTGGTGAAACACTGATACGTAGTGGGTAAACGTCTTTCATCGATACGGCAAAAGTTCTGATGCCCATAGAATGAGTGGATCGCTTGGAAAATGAAATCTCACCCTGATTACAAGCGAGAAAGGCCTGGGTACTTAAACTGCACGTTACGATCAATTTTCGTTAGGTACCTATGATCATCTTTACTCACGTTCTTTGGTTGCTGAATTTTCAGTGTTGTCCAAGAACATCGAGCACACACTTATGCCAAGGCGCGCATCCAGAATGACAGGCTGGGCGAAGGAGCGTGGATGCGTTGAAAAAAAACATAGATCTCTGGTGTGTTCGCACGCGCAGTTCTTCGCATCTCGACGTTCACACATCTGAGGCACAGGCTCCTATCAAATCCAAAGCGTGTGCTCTATGCCAAGTAGAATGAAATCGTTCTATTACAATATCTTAACGGCGAGAAGGAAGTGAGTTCGGCATGCTGTTTCCGTGGAGATACGAAGTTGAGGAATTTTGTTGCTCAGACGTAACAGGTGAGCAACGGCATCATACTTGGTTACCAACCTACGAAGCATCATGATATCACTGGTCATACGGTCTGGGCGACGCGACGATGATAAAAAGTCAATCAGGACGTATGTTTCCGTTTGTCTGCTGCCTCTGGATGAGTGTGCGACTATGCGACTAGCTCACGAAGTGGCAATCTTCCCAAAACCGTAAGATACAGTTGCATTTAATGAACCAGTCTATCTGGCTCCTCCTTATCATCGGTACCGGTTCTCTTGAAGTGAGAATACAGCTATCTCTACGCTCTCATCTCTGAAGTACGTGCTGTCCCGAAAGACGTTGATTAAGATGAAGTTTTTGTCGCTGTATCGTCGCAACGCAAACGAGCCACCAAACGAGATCCCTCACACTTCGGTTCACCATTCTCACCCCAAATCATCTCGAGATGGAGGTCATGCACCCATACGTGCCGGAGATGCCGTTCTCAATGTTGTTACATCGCTTGCGCATGAGTGTATCGAAGTCTCTCTCTTCCCGCATCTCAAGGCGCATTGATACTGAACTCCCGTATGATACAGTCGTTCAAGACCAATTACCACAGGTACACGTTCAATCTTTACTAGGCCAGGATAGTTCGTCTATCCGCAGGTGTTCATTCGTATGCTTCGACTCATGAAGCAGTTTATAGCCCATCCAATACGATCTTATGCTTTCAATGCTATATTCACGCTATTTATTCTGGGGTCGCTGGAAGATACTGCCCGTATCAAGTACACGAGATGGTCTTCGTGTATAATATGATAAATCTGATTATATACGACTGAGAACGCGATGCTCGCGCAAGAATCCTTCATGAAGCTCACCTGAGAGCGTCATATAGCTTTGCGCTCATCAAAAACCCTGCGAATCAACTCCAAAATCGATATCCGACTCAGGCAAGTCATCCGCTTAAGTGAATGTGAGCGTCCCAGTAACACCCGAGTAATAATGCCACTCACGCGAACGAGCCGCGTTGACGTTGGAATGGAGTGCGGTGACCGCGCTCAGGGCCTGAAGAGCGATGATGCACCAGGCGATGTAGACTATGACGGTGTCCTGACGCATTCTTTCCGTCGATATCGCTTCAAAGAGGTATGATGTGGGATAATGGGGTAGCATTGAAAGGTCGGCTTTTATATCAGCAAATGCAGGAGAGTCACGAGAGCTTGGCTACGGACCTCGCACCGGGGGGGGGGGGGGGGGGGGG
>NW_006767451.1:224297-240534 GCF_000264995.1 Punctularia strigosozonata HHB-11173 SS5
GCTTGGCTACGGACCTCGCACCGGGGGGGGGGGGGAGCGGCTACAGCAGCTTGGTAGGTATCCTGGCGCAGTGAGACAAAACGTTCATAAAAAAACACGACGGCGTGATACGCTCTATGCCTTCGGATAACCCGGAGAAATCGTGTGTGTTCACGTAGACCTGCATCTTCCATCATGGAATTGTCACGCGCAGAAGCTCTCTCGATCGTTTGTAACAGGATGGAACTCTTCGATGGCAGTGAAGAAAGGTGCGAGAATGCAAATTCACCTCAGTTCATGATCCAGCATAGCTGTCTTGTCTTGTTCTCTATCTTCTCATGCTATAGAATCAAAGGCTTCTTATCTCAGCACAAAGGAAAATATCTCCATGCAGTCATTTGCAGGGAAATTCATCGGCGGTATACGACTACCTGGGTCATCGGATCCGGAAAGGTTATATGTGGTTGATGACAATCGCCGAGTAATAGAAGTCCTCAGTGACCGGAGCCAGCCGCCAACCTTCGATACGTGTACCGAGATAATTACTCGGTCCCTCGAGGCAATGGTCCAGTCGAGTGCGACACGAAGAATGCACAGACGGATGCAGTTGGAAACGGAGTCCTTCGATAGGACATATTGCACATGGCTTGCACCATAGAAAGGGGGGGAAGTCAGATAGTGGGATTTGAGTAAGACGTCAGATCGCGGGACGTACTGTGACGCACCTCGCGCCAGCGGAAGTCCGCGTGAGCCCTGGGAATTTAGGTAGGTAAGTTACGATTTAGGGATCGCGTAGCGTACAACGCATTTTCCTCTTTAACTACAGAATTACTAGTTAGCGTCTGTCGCACTTATACGAATGGCAAGAAGTGACCGACGCTCCACTAGAAAGGTGGAGGGACTCCCGATCGGTGGACTCAGACCCGTCAGGAAACCAACTCCATGTCACCCCATACTTACGGTTGACTGGCCTGAGAACTATTGAGCCCGCCGGATTGCCAGCGACATCGACGTACCGATTACACGTACTGAGCGCCAGGTACGGAGATAAAGGTTTTGTCGAGGCTGTCAGTAGATTTGTGTCATGCAGCCTGTGCGTGCGTTCGTGCACAGGCGGTCGGGGTGGCGCAAAAGATGACCGGTGCCGATGATCCGCACGGACTTTTCTTCTTCGTTGCTCCTCGCAAACCTGCATATACCGTTTTCCTCAGTCCTCCACCCTGAAGCGACTTCTTTGTGTTATCTCGAGGGCCTCCGGATTCATTGCATGAGATACATCATCGATACCCTGCCGAGACTTGCGTGTAGCGTCTTCCGTGCTCGAGCGGGGAGGTCGCTTTGAACTCCATAAGGTAAGCCAACCGTTTCTGTTACTGAGCCCCATCACTGATGATCTACAGCGACTGAGAAGATAGCGGGCGGAAACCGTAAACTTGCGCACTTCATGATCCCGCGCAGCCTGCTCCCGCGCCCGGATCCAAAGTTTGCTCAACCTTGGCACCACCTCCAACATCTTTGTCGCCAACATTACCTTCACCCCAAAGTTCTCCTTCCCGGCGTCATCACAACTTAGTCTCGGTCGCGCTCTGCCCGAATGGGTTGCAAACGCCAACTTTCTCACATAACACCGCGCACGATGGCCCGAGGATAGCGTCAGGGAGCGGCGGCGACATACGGGGGAATCACGCTGGAGGATGGTCGGGCCTTTTCATCTCGTCATGTGCGACCTGGCCTGACTGTCGACCTGTCGCTTAACCTCTCTCGTCGATCTCTTATAAGACCCGATGTTTCTACTAACATACTAATGACCGTAGCGACAAAAATGTATCTACCGGGACTGATGCCGTGGGAAAAAGAGCCAGCGGGTCTAGGGACACTCGCGGTTTGACGGGCCGTCAAACCGCGCGACACGGGTTTACAATCACTTCGCTTGTACCGCGACTACAACAAGGCAAGTTACTTAGCAATCTTCCAGCCCGTCACAGGTGAGCATCTACATTCAGTCGAGTGGTAGTGCATGCCTTCCAGAGCAACACTCTATGCAGGACCATCTCGGCGCAATCACGCTACCGTGACGCTCGGCCGAGCCCATGATGCAAGATCTTGTTTGTTCTCATTTTCGCGGCTTGAAAGAGGTTTCTGCTATCGCTTATGTCCGCCGAAGATTGGGTGCTGGTCAGAACGGCAGTAGCAAGGAGCTGCGCACGATACTTGAGGCAAATCTGGTCCATGAACATTGCCGGGCCGAACGAGCAGGCGCGGATGCGGGCCGACACAGGTGTGTCATGTAGCGAGAAGCCTTTGCTTAATGCGCTAACGGGTGTTGGAATAAGGCACATCGCTCGCACAAGAGTAAACGCGCTGTTCGCGCTGTAAGGTCGAATCCCAGCACAGAATTTGACGACGTCACGAGACTGCTACTCCCTGCCGACAAGACTCCAACACACAGAACGGCCCTTCCGCGTTATCTCGTCATTGCCTGAGCTATCGGTGACAATCCATATTGTGCCTCGAGGACACTCGCATAGAGCCTGTCACCTCGTGGAAAGGGCCAGGGTGGGTGCAAGCTGTCCTGTCATTATCTTGCACTTATGCCCCCGTCAGGATTGTGAATGTATTCTCGGATTATGTATGCCGAGATTGGGAAGCTGTGTACACTATTGCATGAGGTAACACTGCGGACTCGTTGAACCCTCACAACTGACATAGTGCGTAGACGTTCTCATCGCGAAGTGTGGCACTACATCGAACAACATCAGAAACCATAGCATGCGTCGGGCTTGCGGATAAAATGACTACACACGCACAATGGAATTCGCGTGACTGAATTGCTCGGTGTAGTGTATGTATCGTGGAGTCTAATGATGTTATCTCTGCGAGGGGTGGGATATGCAAGATTGTGGGAGTGGCACAGCATCGTCGATACGACCGTGGCAGTAGCACCGCCATGTTCGACGAGCGTGCGGTAGGTAGGTAGGTATATTTCCGGCGCGGTCCCAATAGCGGAACAACCGGTTCCCGCACCGCACGTCAATACGCACGGCTTGGCGCACACAGTGCATCCACGGCCCCCGTGAGCTGTTTTACAGCCGACACGCCGCTTCAGCGGGAATGATGGAACCACAGCTGCGTGTCTTTTCCCGCCTGGAAAAGACACGCAGCTGTGGTTCCATCATCGCAACTAACTTCAGCCAATCGCGCATCTAACTTCCACAGCTATTGCTGGCCTGTGGGAAGTGCTAGTCCCGTGATGACGGGCGACATACACGCAGAGAAACGACTTGCCTATCGTGTCGAAGACCGGTATTTACTTCTCTCCGAGCGAACCTCGTCGATGACTTGCATTCTGGATCGTGATTTATGTGAGCGTTAGAGATGCAGTGCAAGAAGTCAGCGGTAGGAACAGGCTTTCATTACCTCATTCCTCTGTAATGTAACGAGAAACGAGAAAAGAGGGTATTCCTCCGCATGTCTGCCATACTCGTGGCCAAAGAAACAAAATTCCTCAATACGACCAATCAATACGCAAACTTAGTGTGTTTTACTTAATTTCACACTGCTGACACGGTGCGAAAACCATCATGGTAGTAGCAGGAAACGGCGTACTACCACGATGAACCGGAATATCGGCCGAATACTGAGTTGACTTTCCCAGAAGCTTTATCCGGACTCGCCTACGACCTGGTTTATTAATGAACCTTACCTGTATTCCGGGACAGAAGAGGCGAGCACGGATTTCAATTCCGTACGGAAAGGTACAACCGACTAAAACGACAACCGTGCAACGCAAAACGGGTTTGTAGTCCAGTACAGTGGTGAAACGCTGATACGTAGTGGGCAGACGTCTTACATCGAGGTCATTTCTCTCCCTCTCCGGTATCGTGCATACTGCCGTCCTTCGCTCCCGCACACTCATCCCCCACTGTCCTTCGCGGACCCGTAAACCAGAGTCTTCCACCAACTAACGGGAAGTAGAAGTAAGCGATGGCAAGAGCGATGACACCTCCCATGACGACGATGGCATAGTTCATGCCTTCCGGGGTGGGAGCTGGAGACGCCGGGAAGAGCAGGATGATTATGGCGAATACCATCCACGATACGGCCAAAAATGCGACGGGAGCGCTCTGATTCTCGCCGGATTAGTGAAACGCATGGTACACGATACTGAAAGCTCACCATTCGCCCAAGCGAGAAGGGACCAGGTACAAAGTCGTTGTTCGACAGAAATCGCGAGCAGATAGGTATGGCATAAGTGATGTAAAGGCCTATGATCACCATCGTGAATACCGCGGAGATGGCCGCAGTGCCGGCAAAAGCGAGTAATGAAGGCAGCAGCGACAAAATAGCCGTGAACCACACGCAGTTGACTGGCGTCCCTGTCAACGAGTTGATGCGGTATAGCACGCTCGAGAAAGGCAACGCCCCGTCGCGGGAGAACGCGTAAACCTGTCGTGATCCGGATACCATCTATGCGAAGCTGTTAATCGAAGTTGTTTGATTGCTGTGACTGGATTCACCAAGCTCGTAATTGCCATCCAGCTACCGAAAGGAAAGTTAGCAGAGAAAGACGGAAACATGGAAACAACGTACTACGTGATAACGAAAAGAGACCAGATGGCCAGCATTCCTGTTTTACCGAAGCTGTTCAGTAGGATCTGATTTATCTCCGTTAGCGGTAATCCCTTAGTAGGTGAGCACCATCTTACCACGGCCATCGGTTGGCCAACAGGATCCGAAAGGATAGCTACCAGGTCTGGACCCATGCAGAAGGCGATCACGACGTTCAAGGCTGCATACAGCATTCAGAACGAGACTTGGGACATGTTGACTTCATCATACCCCAGCCGAGCACACTCCCTAGAGCTACGGCGGAAACGATTGCCCACGGTACAGCGACCTTGGCGTTCGAGACTTCCTCAGACAGATGTATGGGTGCATCGTAACCGGCTGGGAAATCCTGATGAGTATGACAAAGCGAGGTATAGACGGGGACCGCACCGAAGGCAAACAGTGGTGCCAGGAAACTTAGAACAAATGCAAAACCGTCCTTCCATTCGGTCACTGAGGATGCAGTGATTAGCTTCGGCTCATCCCAAGACAAACGACCAGTCGTTGAACCGACAATTCTCGAAATGACCGAAAACGTAACTCGCGGTGTTCATGGATGCGCTCGGGGTTGAAATCGGAAGTCCGATCAAGATGATCAGCACCAGACTAGAGGCGCATCAATTACTGAGCTAACAGAGAGTGAGGAGGCAAATTACGCGATGTTGAATGCGATGTATAGCCATTGAAGCCTCGATATGATATTGCTAGCAAGACTGCTGGCGATGGCCTGAGATACACCAAGCGCAACTGATATTGCACTGAATCACAGAGTTGAAACCCGTCAGAGGACCAGAGGAACCAATGAAGCAAAAGGCCATACTAGATTTGTGCGGTAGTCGGGGTCCATGAGCCGTCGGTGCCTATCGCGCCTGCTGCGGCGATCATGAGCGCAATCCCCCAGTTCGCAGCCGAGATTCCAGTTATGTACGCCAGGGTGTTCGTGTCTAATCAATAGATGAGTAATCTATCGCTTGACAACCCGCCGAGCTCGATAGGGTGCTCGACGTACATCCGACGATCCATGCCAGGATGTTCTTCCATCGCGGGCTTGCGAAACGGTGAGTCCAATAATACAGACCGCCCGACGTAGGCGCAGAAGATGCGAGATCGGCAAGAGCAAGAGCGACACAGACCGTGAATGGAGTGACGACGGTCCACTGCGAGAAGGATGCGTAGGTCAGCTCCATTTCGTATACGCAATGGTATAAGAAGCGCTTACTCCCCAAACCATAGCCACAGGACCGCCGTTAGGGAGAGCATAGACGAGTACAGTCCTGTGGGCGTCGTTGTAGCGTTGTTCAACGCGGAGAGGGGATCACGCACGATAGCGCCGGCACGATGCACAGTGCAGAGAACACAACGCCAAAAATCTCGATAGCGCCGAAGACCCGTCTGAATTCCTGCTTGTAGCCGAGACTGGCCAAAGCCATCGCATCCTTTGACTGATAATCGAGTCCAGCGCTCATCTCTGGGAGACGCACAGGTGACTGCATAGCTCAGGTTGAGTGGAACAACGGGGGGAGGTCGCTAACGACCGGAATAAACGCGGGCCTGTTCGAAATTCGAAGTACCTCATGGCACTACACAAGGTTCAAAGCTGTCCAAAGCACTCACGCACGACATGGGTGTCACTTCCATTACAGGTAGGTAGGTGGAAGCCTAGATCCGCCGACGGCACTGCGCCCGCTCTGTATAGAACGGTATCATACGTTCCTCGAATCAATCTCCTCCATGTGAGAGCATCACCTATGAGAAGTCCATTGCAGTGTTCCATGATCCTAGGCGATATCTCCATACATTTGATGTACCTTCGTGGGTCAAAGGAGCCAGCGTTTCGACGCATGCGAAAAACACGCCGAGTTGGGTAACTCCCGCTCGAGAGTGGACTTCAGACGCGTGATGTTCGTGGAACACGCGGAGTCGTTCTACGGGATAGGCAGAACCTGAATCATGCTCTTCTGATGTCTCGCACCGCAATCCTGTTGACATGCGCGAAGGTACTGAATGAGCGCTCTGGTGTCCATCGTTGCGTATAAGAAGGAGCAAACAGCCGTCGCTCTCTACAAGTGACCTTCAGCCCATGTCCGCTATTCGAGTCCGTCACGCCACAAAGCCTACCAGTACGTCACTGCTCGCATTAAATCGAAAATGATACCTGAGGGATGGTTTAGAGGCTGAGTTAGATAGCGCCGCTGCGGTTCTGGAACAGGCTTTCAAGGATGGTCAGCAACGATTCGCGTTCATAGACAGGGTGGCGTACTGATTTCCTCAGAACAGACGCTTTCGTGAACGCCTGCATTGGAGGAGATCAAACATTGAACTTCGATTTCCAGCGGGCTACGATCGCTGCTACTGCAATCGGAGGCCAGCTCTGGTTCGCGAGCTACGGCGATGTCGATATCGCAGGCGTCGCCGCATGGTTTCCTCCCGGGAGAGCTTTACTTGACAGGTCTCGCGATCCCCTCCTCGAATGCAACTCTTGACTGATGTTCGTGTTGGTTCGTCCCATAGTGAAGATCAAGGTGAAGCAGGATTCAACGAATTACTGGGGAAGAAGTTCCCACCCGAGCTCTCCAAGTGGTGGACAGAATACGTACGATATTGGTATATGCGTGCGATTCTATGCTATTGATGTCAAATCCTCCAGTTTCTTCCTAAATACGAGGAACAAGTCGAACACGCCCTAGGGGAAGGGAAGAAGGTAGCATCTTGGCACCTCCAAATGTTCGGAGTCCTACCAGAGCTTCAGAACAAGGGAATTGGTACCGCCCTCATGCAAGCAATCGAACCAAAGGTCAGAACGTAATATGACAGGGGCTGACAGCATGAGCTGATGCTCTGACAGGCCCACGCCGAGGGTAAGGCGGTTGTTCTTGAAACCGAGAGTGAGCGCAATGTGAGTGCTGCAACAAGAGTAACTCGCTGTCGATCTGAGCCCATCGTAATAAGATGCTCATGTATAAGCAATGGAAATACGAGAGCAAGAGCCACGAGCAATACGAGAGCGCCGCAGGAGGTTTCCCTATGTGGGTCATGATTTCGGAGCCCTGAATGAGGTGTTGTATGCATGTCCATAGCACGCGTGCGGGTATATATCATCGTTCCTGTCCCCGAAGTAGAATTGCTGGGCTAAAGATTAAGTATAAGATGTCGAGGTCTCGCCTGTCAATAACTAAGTACCTCGATCGTAAGGAGAGACCTTAAGACGATGTCAGTCAAAGTTCACCTACGTTCGCCAGGTCCAGAAACCGACACGTTCGTACCACATCGAATTACCTTTCTCTGCGTGACTGATAATGAACGTGTCATTTTACAGCCGCCGAGGTAGACCGTGCTGCCACCATACTCGCCGCCGCGTTCTCCGACGGTAAAGTTACAGTACTCTAACGTGCGTCACAACAGAAGTATGACACTGATGATTTGTGGATGCGCAGACGAGTTCACGAAAACCTGTTTGGGTGGCGACATGTCCCTCAACTTTGCGTTCCAGCGCGCGACGGCCGCGGGGGCCGCGATCAATGGCGAGCTGTGATTTGCGAGCTACGGAGAGGGAGAGGGAGAAGTTGTCGGAGTTTCAGCGTGATTCCCGCCAGATCGCGCGTTGCTCGACAGGTAGGCGGCGACGTTGTACATCCTGTTACAACAGTGGCTGAGCCCCGGTGCGGGAAGCGAGGACCAGGGCAAGGCGGGGTTCAACGAACTGCTGGGGAAAAGTTTTCACCCAAGCTGGCGAAGCGGTGGACGGAATACGTGCGTGTCCATCATGAGCAATTATATTGTCGGGTATCATGACGACTGTGGGCGTGAAATGTCTAGTTCTTGCCGAAGTACGAGGAGCAGGTCGAGGGCGCGCTGGGGAAGGGCGCGAAGCTGGCGTCGTGGCATTTGCAGCTAATAGGTGTGTTGCCGGAGAAGCAGAATAAGGGCGTCGGGAGCGCACTGATTAAAGCTGTTCAGGTTAG
The DNA here is from genome assembly GCF_000264995.1 of Punctularia strigosozonata HHB-11173 SS5. Classification (NCBI taxonomy): domain Eukaryota; kingdom Fungi; phylum Basidiomycota; class Agaricomycetes; order Corticiales; family Punctulariaceae; genus Punctularia; species Punctularia strigosozonata. The sequence goes on from NW_006767451.1 coordinate 232,847, forward strand.
GGTCAATTGTATTACTCAATGACCTCGAGTACTAGACGTTGATATGGCGGTGCACAGGCTCAAGCGGCGGGAAAGGCGATTGTGCTCGAAGCTGAGACGGAGCGGAATGTGCGTGTGCCTAGCCTTTGTGTGAGCCTTGCAACGCTAAACGGAGGTGCCAGGTTGCGATGTACCGCAAGTGGGGGCTCGAGTCCAAGAGCGAGGAGCGGTACGAGAGTCGCTTCGGCGGGTTCACGATGTGGGTGATGACCGAAGTGCCGGCGGCATGAGATTTTGACTTCGAGAGGGAACCCGCTGTTGTGTACATGATGAAGGTTGGTGGCGCGTTCCGATATCGTGGATTGTTGGTATTTGGGACCGGGGTGGCTCCAGGCTTCAATCTGTAAAAAATCCGGGGTCCTTTCGCGGTATATCAGATCGTTTGGCAAGAGGGCGGGCACTGTGAAGACCGGTGCAACTCCAGACTTCGATCTGGGGTAGATTCAACCCGCCCGTTCAGCGTGACGCCATGTAAAGACATATGTGAAAGATGATCTAAACGGACCTGTGTTGCATTTGGTCAAGGCCGGTTGAGCTGCGAGTCATGTGCGAGACGCGAGTATGCATACATCTATGAGAGTCAAATCTCAATGATCATCCAGCGGCTTGCAGTACTTCAAGTACTCTAGTAGCAGCGTGATTCTGAAGTGGGAGCACACAAAGAACATGCGTTCCGGCGTATCAGATAGGTCGGCAAGGAGGACCGGGACGAGTTTGCAGGACCGGGGCAACCCCAGACATAATTGGGGGTATAGATGCCGTGTTAGAACATGAAAGGGGATCGCGTGCAGCAGATCGCAGACGACCCTGCCTGGCATTAAGTCAAGACCAGTTGGCTACGAATCAGGTGCAATATGCAAGTAGGCGCTTTGCTTCAACGTGTAGATGGTGGAACCGAGTATTGGGACATGGGAGCGGTTTTGCCAAACGACGAATCGTATGTTGTTCGGTTAACTTCGGGGAGCCATGACCCTGCCGTGAACGACTCTTCGATGTTTGCGTTTATTCTAGAAGATGTCAAGCCGAGAGGGAGCCATGGCCGTAACCATAGTCCGGTCGGTATAACAGGACGCCAGGAGGATCGGTTTGAGATGGAAAGACGATGACGAGGCTCAGGATATCCAATATCCCACACTACATGTGATAGTATCTGGTATTGTGTTGCGCGGAGGATTTGTCTCGTTGGCTGCTGTATAGATAAAGAGATCCACTTTTGGTCGTCTTGCAAGATCTTCAGGGTGATCGTCGACGAGCTAGGACAGGACAGCGCTAGCGACGTTGGCGACGAAGAAACGGCGGAAGGATTCGGAGTCACCCGGTGGCAGTGCTTTTGTCGACCAATCGGAGCAGTGCCGTTTCTGCCCGCTGTCGCGGGTCGACGCCCCTCCGTCCACCTCGTTCAGCACCTGATTCTCTTCTGCCAAGGCTCCTTTCCCCGCGTTATTGTACATTAACCTTTCGACTCGTTGCGGGGTAGCAGCTCTACAAACCAGAACGAAGCGGCCATAGAGCGCAACAATCCACTTTCCTCCAAAGGAAATCGCGGGGGCATCGCAGATATAGCGGGCCAATAAAAGTGTCTGGTCGACCGACTCATCCGGGGATACGTCTCCCGACTTTCAACGTTCATCTACCCGATCAACGACGAGCCGACGACTTTCCTTTTCTCTGCACTTAACACCGTCTGGGATATAGACTCGAGGACGACGACGGCGACACCGGGCTGACTCGAGGCCCTTTGATCCTTCCCCTTGCGTCACCGCCACGCGCATCGCAAACCCGGGCCCTTGATCTCTTCCTCTTTCCCCGCCTCCGTCGACCTATCTCTTCCCCCGAAATCATCAACACGATGAGCGCACCGGGATCGACGATGAAAACGATACACAAGCGGCTCTACACAGTGCTCCCGCGCACCCGCGTCCGCTCCAACTCCGCTACCTCAACACTCGCCTCTCTTTCCTCGCTCTCACTCTCCTCCGCCTCCTCCTCAACATCAAGCCATGCATCCTCAGCGCCGTCCTCGCCGCCGTCTTCGCGCACCCTCTACACCTCCGCCCCGGGCCAACCTTCCCCCTCCCCCCTCGCCTTCTTCGACTCGCCCCCGCCGCCGGGCACAACCCCGCGCGGCAGCGCCCGTCTACCTAGCGAAGGCGGGCCCAAATCCGAGCTCCCAGCGACCTATGCAACACAACACAACTCTAACTCGTCCTCTCACCACAATCAAACTCACCACACCCACGCCAACGCCAACGCGCACCCCTCTCTCGCCCTCACCGCACCCCACACACAATCCAGCGGTTCCGCCAACGCGAACGCGACGTACCCGGCCCCTTTCTCAGCGTACGGATCCACGGCCGGCTCCGCGGGCGCCCGCGAGCCCGTCGGCGCACAAGACGCCGACGCCGAGTCTTCCGCCGAAGCCCACCCCGGCGCGCGGACGCGGCGGACGCCCAGAACGCGCTATCGCCTCGACGTCGGCGCGTACGGTATCCCGAAACGGTCGCGGATCCGTAAAGCCGGGCGCACCGGGGGCAAGACGGGCGATTCGGACGAACTCGGGCTAGCGGTGCAGGTGGGCGAGGACGCGTATTTCGTGAGGGACGACGCGATGGGCGTCGCGGACGGTGTCGGCGGGTGGTCTCGCTTAATGGCAAAAGGTACGTGAAAAAAATCGGCCCCTCTCTACGACCAACTTCGGAAAAAAAAAATGCTGAATATATGCGCGATTTCCTCCAGATGCGATTAGCAGGGGCGAGCCGAGCGCGAGCGCGCTATTCGCAAGGAGACTGATGCATTACTGCTCGGCCGAGGTCGACGCTGCGTCTTATACGTCGTCGTCGTCGACTGGGAAGAAGACACGTTTCGCATCTGGCCCGTCCTCGGCGATCTCTCCAAGCTCGCCGATCGCGATACCGCACCGACAACGACCGCCGCCGCCTCGCGCGCCCTCGTCGTTCTTCAACCCCACGCCTCGGCGGATCTTCGACATCCGGCAAGATCAAGCGACATCGGCATCGGCTCCGACGACGCCTTACCTGTTCGAGCATTGGGGCGCGAACACGCATATATGCGAGCAGGAGGCGTTAGACGACGAGGCGGAGGAAGTGCGGGCGGACGAAGAAGGCGAGAGAGCGGCGGTAGAGGAAGAAGATCCGGACGTGGACGAGCTGCAGGAGGGCTTGGACGTGCTCATGATCCTCGAGCGCGCGTACGAGAGCGCGCTGAAGGCGCACGTCGTGCCGAAGGAGAAGGCGGCGGTTTACGCTTCACCCGCCGCAGCCCAAGGAGGACGGGAGGAAACGGCGAGGAAGGCGTCGGAATACCCGCCCGTGCCGTACCCGCCGCGGAGGCCGATCGAGATCGAGATGGAACGCGGACCGTTGAGGGCGGCGTGTGCGAGCGCGACGGGAAGCGGGGAGACGGTGCCGCTCATGCAAGGCTCGGCGACGGCGCTCGTCGCCGTGCTCGACGCGTGTCCGCCCTCGGTATCATCATCCTCCTCTTCTGCGGCGTCACCGGAATCGGACCCCGATGTCCTCCAGGCCGAGCCGAGGCTGGAGGAGCGGCCGCGGGAGGAGCGGCAGGGCGAGGAGGAAGAGTCCGGCGCGCTTCTGAGGATCGCGCATCTGGGCGACTCGGTCGGGCTTCTCGTGCGCGGCGGGGAGGTCGTGTGGCGCTCGGACGAGATGTGGACGTCGTTCAATACGCCGTATCAGCTTGGACCGGCGTCCGCGCATCGACCGGGGGACGCGAGGGTGGAGAGCGTCAGGGTGAGAAGGGACGACGTGTTGGTGTTGGCGAGCGACGGGTTGAGCGATAATCTGTGGGATTGGGAGGTCATGGAGGAGGTGAGGAGGGTGAGGGCCGCGTTCATGCCCGAGAGTGGAGGGGAGCAGAATAAGAAGGAGGGTGGGTTGGGGAGTGTGAGAGGTGTGATTGGGAGGAAGACGATGGCGGGGATGTTGAGCGAGGCGTTGTGTGAGCGCGCGAGGAGGGTGAGCGAGAGGAGGACGGCCAAAGGCGAGGTGGGACTCGGTGCCGAGGTGCCGTTCGCGAAGAGGGCGAGGGAGGCTGGGAAGGTGTTTAGAGGAGGCAAGGCCGACGGTAAGCGCTCTTCGGTTATTCTGGATCTTTGATGGAACGAAGGGCTGATTCCAGGATGTGCACAGATATTTCGGTGTGCGTCGCTGTGATCTCAGACTCGACGTAGAGTCACAACGTCTAGCCTTTGTCTTCTTTCGTCTTTTTTTTCCGCTATGTTTATTCCCCTGCATGCGTTCTCTCTGGCCTCCCTGCTCATATTACTCCACCATCTTCGGCGGCCCGAGAACTCTTGGATACGTCTTACATCTCCTCGAGGCCCTGTGCACATTGCTTCATTGTCTGGTTGTTTCGTCACGCAATATACGCGCTTTTTGTGTAGAATGTACCAATATACATGCGTTTCTTGATACTTTTGAGTCTATCGCGATTATGTTTTTTCATCACACCCCTTCGCCCTGAGCGGATAGCGAATCGCGTCGGACGCGTACTCGAAGAGACCAATCCTGGCTCGTCACTTTCTAAGTCTACCTGCGATACCGAGCTTTTGCTGTGTCTTGGACTTTCTCTCTACTATGCTGTTCCTCTAAGGGCGTGGGCATGCTTATGTTGGACCCGCGAAAACCGGAGCCAAGCCAGGTCGCCAGCGCATCGCCGAACGGGCGCCTACTTCTTCATCACTCCCAACGACTGCACGAGTGGCGTAAGTGCAGCGCAGCAACCGGCTATTCCGCTACCACCTACCCAACTCTCGGGTCAGAGCTCTGTGATTGTTCGTGCTTAGCTCTCTCCAATGGGCGTCGTCGATATCGCTCCATGTTTGATTCTCTCGATATGGTCAGAGTCAGAAAAGCCGAAGCCCAAGACCGTCCCCTGGGAGACGAAGCTCATGTCGTCGAACATGGCCATGATCGGCTCCCGGATGCCCTCTTTGGAGGCGCCGCGAGTGCGGGCGGAGGCAGAGTTGAGCACGTCGTAAGAGATCTGCGTGTTGTTGTCAGGGATACCTGTCGGCGCGGGTCAGTATGGTGTGCGCATAGGGCATTTATAGGCGACCTCGAGCCCGTGACCTGCTCGTCCGGCACCGAGTGTTGCATATCCGCGACAAAGTGCATCTTCTCCATCTCCTGCGCACTTCGACTTGATGTTTGATCCTCTTGTGGCCTTGAGCGCCATGATCTTCTTCATCCTGATGCTTGGCAGTCTCATCTCCGGGATTTCCGCCGTTTCTGCCGCGGACGCCGTCAGCAACGCAATGTTGAAAAATACTGACGGGCGCCCCGCCGAAGCACGATTTCAGACGTTTTATCATTAGACGAGGAACCTGTAACACTTACCAGCTCGCCCGTGGCCCATGGGACCCCCTGATTTGGCAGCGCCCTTGACTCAGGCTACGCGTTCATGCTCATCCCATCTCGCCCAAACCAGATCAGTTTTCGTACAAACTGGATTCATGAATCTGCGCGTTGAGCGCGAGCACCACGGCTCATCAGCGACGTCGCTGCCCAAGGTGATGCTGAGGTATCGGCGGACGCGCCCAGCATTCATTGCGGTTCAAGGGCACGATCAGGCGGAGCTCCTTCATCGAGCGCGCGTGCTTCTGCATCTATCTCAGTATGCGGTAGTACTGCATGCATCGCACCGTGCCACCGTCGCAATCAAGGAGTGTTCATATCTATCGCACCGCGGTGAACAGCTCGGTCTGATCGGGTATTCCGGTCGCCTCACCGGGTAATCCAAATATCGCTTGCCTTATTCCTTTTTGCTATCTCTCAGCTGATCGGCGCTCGAGCAGTCTATGCATGCGTTTGAATTACCGAAAGCACAGCGGTGTATGATGGGTGTTTTGTCCGACATAGTTCAATCACCACATTCTGTTGGCCTGCGGCGCGGTGTGGACAGTCTAAAATATGGGGCTCCGTGGAGTGCTCCATGATTCCTCCAAGGTGGACAAGACGCTCAAGTGCGATCAGCTTTACGCATCGTCAACCGTCAGACATCTGGGAATTCTGTTTGGATCTATTTTTCTGACAGCGCGGTCCCATGTTTATCGCGCCTCGCGGTAGAAACGTCTATATAAGCGGATCTGCCGATACAATGAGCAAGGCAAACAGACATGCAAGATACAGGCGAGGCGGTCACGACAACTGGTATGTCTATCCCCTTTTTCCTGCCGTGGTATACTCGACTGGCGTTCATATTCACTCGTTCCTTAACCACACGCAGAAGTAGTCACAGCAGACGCATCCATTCATAGACAAGACGATAGCAACATCTATTGCGGCCAGGAGATCTGCGAGTGCGCAAGTAAGTCTGTTTTTCTCTGTTGCTTTGAATGTTATTCAACTACACCTTGCAGCAGCCGTGCCATCTGATACGAATGAGCGCTGCGATCTAGCATTCCAGCTTCACCAGAAATTCTGCCAGAATAGCGATCTCGACGCCGCACAGCAGTGCATCGAGCAATACGAGGCGCTCCTATCGGAGACGAAGGAACCAATTCCCTCCAGTTCTTTGGTCCCAAATCCGGAGCCGCGCATCCCGCTCGATACCCGTCCGAAGCTACATCACGTTCTCATTGGGCTGGCTGATATATACGTGGATCGCTATCAGCACAATTACGAGCAATGCGATCTGGAGCTTGCGGTAAGATATGGGCAAGAAGCCCTGTCTATGTGCCGCACAGCTGGGATACGTTGCCCTACAGTACTGGGGCTATTCGCCAACATCTTGGATAGCAATGCAGACCACGTTTCCCGGAAAGAAGATAGGATCGTTGCAGAGTCGCTCTGCAGAGAAGCCATCTCACTCTGCGCAACGGGAACCCACTTGGCAGCAACTATTCGCCTTAATCTGGCATGGATTCTGGGGAGGTTATCCAAAATTAACGGGCCTCATACTTTGATCAACGAAGCAGTCGACATCCAGCGACAGGCCTTGGTTGACCTGCCTCCATCTCATTGTTACGATCAACATCGACACCTGCGATTCCTAGGGGCGTATCTACTCTACCGATACCAATTTTTCGGAAGACCAAAAGATTTGGATGAAGGCCTTAATGTTGTCGCGCAGGCCGTGCACTTATGTCCAAAGATGCACATTGATCGATGCAAGACAGTAACTTGGATGCTCTGGGCGCTATATGCGAAGGCTGCGCGCTCTGGCGCTATCAATGAGCTCAACAAAGCGATTGAACTTGGACTGAACACTCTCAAAGAAGTCTCCGGTGCTGGACCGGGGCGCGTTGATTCCCTCCGTGTGGTAGCAGGTCTTCTCGGCCTTCGCCATCAGCTCGCTTCATCCGATGGGCGCGACCTCGAAAGATCAGTCACTCTGAACCGGGAAGTTTTGCGACTATGCCCTCCCAACCGAGCAGACTATTGGATGTACTTGGAACACTTGGCGCGCGGATTGGGTTTGCAGTACAACTGGACCGGAGAGATAAGTCATCTCGAAGAATCTATTCAACTCGGGCGTTCTGCCATCGATTCAATTCCAACTACCCACCATCAGCGATTCATTCCCGCTCGTAATCTGGCGCATTCACTGATGCTCCGCTTCAACGAGACACGGCAGATATCTGATCTCGATGAAGCCATCAAATGGGA
>NW_006767451.1:242501-406464 GCF_000264995.1 Punctularia strigosozonata HHB-11173 SS5
GGAGCCATAATAGAGCTGCTCCCGCAGACGACGCTTGTATTGAGGGCGGAAACGGGATCACGGCGGAGACGCTGCTAAAGCTGCTTCCACAGACGAATATCCTGCACCTCGCGTGCCATGGCCATCAAGATCTGGAGAATCCGTTGCAGAGCGGATTCATTCTGCGTGACGAGAAACTCACGATCGAACGACTGATGCCTGTACCCCTCCCTCGCGCGTCCATGGCATTCTTGAGTGCTTGCGAAACAGCCAAAGGTGACTTCGTGAGTACCAATACCAGTCGAGATCATGGTGCCACTGAACAACGTGCCCATGCAGAATCAGCCTGATCAGGTGGTCCATCTCGCCGCCGCCATGTTCTTCGCGGGATTCAAAAGCGTCATCGCTACGCTCTGGTCAGTCCCGGTTTGCAGCTTCGCACTTCTATGATGCCGACTTACAATCGACTGTAAAGGTCCATGGCGGACGCGGACGGGCCAGAGATAGCTCGGTCTATATATCAGAACATATTCAGCAGCGAATCAGATCACATCGATCCCGATGATATCGCGTATGCCCTCGACGAGGCCGTCACGAAACTGCGAACCGTCCAGCCTGAGCCGCTCCGATGGGCACCGTATATACACCTAGGGATTTGAGCATGCGCCAATATATGTCATTGGCACGACAGAGACCCCGTTCGCGTATGCTCGTAATGAATGACTGGGATTCATAACCGAGCCTCCACATCCGACCAACCATCCGACTCATCACCCCGAATGATTGTTGTTCACTTCATCCGCGGGAGGCACCTCGACGTGCTCGATCACTACCGAGAATCGTCGCCTTCGACATCGAACGAGGGAAAGGACATGACAGAGACGTCCGAATCCACCGGTGAGGGGGACAGGACATCTTCGTTGATGGCTGCAGTGTCGTGCGGTGCCGGGCTGAGAGCCGATGCTGAAGTGGACGTATCTGCTGGATCGACTTGAGATTGGGACGTAGGCGTATGGATCTCATTGTCAACAGACGGTTGTAGAGGGACTTCTTCTCAGGCGACCACGACCACCGACGCTTCGGTCTTTAACGGCGCTAGTAGAATACACATACTCTTGCTCTACTTTGGCATAAACGCCTGCGAATCAAATAACTAGAACGATATTAGAGTGAACAAGGATCCATATGGGTCCGAATCCACCGGGATCGACAGCGAGCAACGCGAGTGGGGGAAGACGCAATGTTACGCCCGCCGCCCAGACGACCAAGGAACCCCTCACCAGAGACGAATTAGCTAGCCTACCATCGCCAGTTACAAACATTAATGAAGCACGAGCATACCTAGCCGGCACCGGACACTTAATCGACACGGAAGGACCACTTAATATCGACAAGTTCGTGATAGCAATGTTACAGGCGGCTCAGGACAAGGATCGGAGATTAGCAGGGAACCTCCGGGCCTTCGCATTCATACTGGAGACCTACAGGGAGGGGACGGGCAGGGCAGTTGACAAGGTCGAGGGAAGGATGGAGGAGATGGGAGCAAAACTGAAAGCCATGGAAGAACAGATCGCGGCACTCGGCGAGCAGACGAATAAGGTTCAACGTATCACGGAGAAGCTGGGGGCGATAGAAGAAGACACGCTAGAGATGGTGGGGGAAAGGGTCAACGAGGTCAGAGACGCCGCGCAGAGCGCTTTCGAAATCCTGCAACACGCGATCGAGAGAGGGTCAGCACAGACAACGGGAAAGACAGGAAACATCGAAGACTACGACTACGGAGTCACGGACGACTACAACTTACCGGCCACGAGGACGGCAGTTACCCCCGCACCAAAGACATACGCAAACACGACAAAGCAGACACCTCAGGCCCCTTATCAACAGATCGTCGAACAGAACGCGAAGAAGAACCGGAGGATCATCATCGACGCGAAGGGACCGGACGTGCAGAGCCTTACGGAGGAACAACTCGTGGCGAAAGCGAATCTGGCAGTGGACATGATCAGCGGGGAAGAGGAGGGAAGACCTCAAGAAGTCCGCTTCACAAGCGTGAAGAGACTACGAAACGGAGGTATGGAGTTCGAACTGAATATGACACAGGCAGCCAGCTGGATCAAGAGCGGAGCTATCAAGCAGAAGATAATCAGCAACTTCGGCAACGAAGCGGAAATCAAGGAGCAAGGCTTCGCGGTACTCATCGAAAACGCCCCACTGTACTTCCGGCCGGAGGAAGAGGAGGACCGTATCGCAGTCGCGAGAGTCAACGGATAGAACGAGGACGACTTCCTGCGAGCCAGATGGATCAAGGCCCCGGAAAGAAGACGACAGGGACAGACAAGCGCCCACATTGCGGCGACTCTGAAGACGGAGAAGATCGCAAACGACGCGATTCGATGGGGAATTACGATACGAGGTAAGAGCTGCAGCGTACGCAGACTAACGAAAGAAGCGACCAGGTGCAACAAGTGCCAGCGATTCGGACGACACTTCGCGGCGCAATGCAGGGAGATACATGATACGTGCGGAACATGCGGAAGTATCCAACACACCACGGAGAAATGTGAGTTCAAAGACAAGTACGAGAAACATTTCTGCGTCAATTGTAGGCAGGCCGGACACGCATCGTGGAGCAGAGATTGCCCCATGCTCAAGGCAAAGAACTGAGAAGTGGACGAACGATTCCCTGAGAACACATGCAAATACTTCATTACGGACGACCCGGGGACTTGGGAGCAAAACCGACGACAGAACGACAACGAGTGGACCACCGTACAGAACAAGAAACGAACGTTCCAACAACCGCCCATCGACCACGGCTGGGGCACGAGATACGGCTGGCACGGGGAGCCACTGCACGGCACGCAAAACGACACGCAGGCGACCAGGATCGGCACCCAGTCTACCCTTAATGAACACGGATTCAACAGCGACAGTACCAGCAACCGGCGGACCATCGGAGAGATCAATGAGGACCCAATCCGTACATCAGCATGGGATTAGATTCGATGAACGACATCAACAGAGGAGGAAGAACTACGAGGATAAACGAGCTGAGTTTCTGGTCTCAAAACTTATGTCGATCGAATGACGCACAACAGGACTGGCTGGTATCGCTAGGAAAGGCTAAGTATACAATAGGACTAGCACAAGAACCTTACATCGACGCGAGAGGAAACTCAAGAGCAAATCACACATGGAACTCGATATACCCAACGACGCACCGTAGACGACCACAAGAAACCCGCGCATACATGATCGTCAGCACGCAAGTATCGCCAGATGCATGGAGCCAAATCGAAGTCGACTCCCCGGACGTAACAGCGATCAAAATCGCGGACGAACACGGCGATCTATTCATCTTTAACATGTATATTGACCAAGCTAACTCGGACGCTCTTTTTGAAGTAGAACGAAAGACGAAGAAGGCACAAAACGAAGGATACCAGAAACGAAGGCCCACGCATTTCCTATGGATCGGCGACTTCAATCGACACTCCCCACTCTGGGACGAGGAACGCAATCACCACCTTTTCACGAGACGCAACACGGTAATGGCTCAAACCCTCATCGACATGCTGGCAACGTACGACCTCAAAATGGCGCTACCGCACGGACTCCCAACACTCGAAGCCATGGCAACCGGAAACCACACCCGACCGGACAACGTCTTCGTCTCCGACAGCTTACTGGACCGCATCGTGACATGTACAACGCTCCCCGAATGACGACCCCCGAAGACAGACCATTACCCGGTGATCGGCCGACTACGCCTCGAGTTGGATTACAGAGAACCGGTGAGAAGGCTTGACTGGGGATCAACTGACTGGAGCGAATACAGAGACACACTACGCGGTAAACTCGACACCCCGCATCCGGAAGAGATCCAATCTAAGGAAGAGTTTGACGAACTCCTGGCTACCCTCAACTGCGCTATACGGGAGACGACAGACGAACACGTGAAGCGACTCAACCTGACGCCATATACGAAACGTTGGTGGTCGAAAGAACTGATGCAACTTAGGAAAACGGCACACTACCTAGGGAAGAAAGCTCACGACGCGCGAGGCGACAGAGGGAACGTCATTCATGAAGAGTACCGCAAGGCAAGGAACAGATATACGAACAGCATCAAACTGGCGAAAGACAAATGCTGGGAGACATGGCTAAGCGCGGTGAGAAACAACGACATGTGGAAGACGAGCTCATACATCAGCAATCCGTCTACAGACGCAGCAAGAGCGAGAGTACCAGACCTCATCGTCAAAGGGCCCGACGGCGAAGATATAAAGGCGACTACAAACGAGCAAAAAACGGCACTCTTCAAGACAGAATTCTTCCCGACATCCCCCGAAGACATACAAATCGAGGGCGACGAACATGAGGACGAATACCCGCGACCAGCTTTCGATTTCGCCCCAATAACGGACGAACGTATCAAGACGACCATCGCCAAACTACAACCGTACAAAGCCCCCGATACAGACGAGTTTTCGAATGCAATACTCACAAACTGCGCTGACGTACTTATTGGCAGACTTGGACCCCTGTTCAGAGCGGTACACGACCTGAAGTACTGGCCGGAGGAGTGGAAGTTCGTCGGAATAGTGGTACTACGCAAACCAGGGAAAGGCGACTATACAAAGCCCGGAAGCCATCGGCCGATATCGCTCATCAAGAAGATCGCAATGCTTTACTCGAAGTGCATCTCGGAGGAGCTACAGTACCAAGCAGAGAAGCATCAACTCCTGACGCCCACGCAATTCGGATTTCGCGCAGGAAGAGCGACTACGGACGCGATACATTACGGGATAGCGAAGATCAAAGACGCCTGGAGAAAAGGGAAGTGCGCTGCGTTATTACTACTGGACATAAAAGCTGCCTTTCCGCACATCGTCATTAGCGTCCTGATCCACAAAATGCGAATGAAGGGCGTACCGAAGGAGTACACCGACTGGATACAATGGCGCTTCAAAGGACGAAAGACCAAACTCACCTTCGACGACTTCCAATCCGACGAAATCACGATAGAAGATGGGCTCGATCAAGGCGACCCTTTCTCGACGACCGGTATGATTTTCTACATAGACGACCTCTTACGAGACGCCCCAGATAGAGACGACGGAGAGGAGGCCCTCGGATTCGCAGACGACGTAGGGCTATTGGCGATAGGCGACGACCTAGAGGAGGCGGCCGGCAAAGCAGAAAGTTTCATGGTACAGGAAGGAGGAGCATTGGACTGGAGCGCCCTCACAAACTGCAAGTTCGGACTGGACAAGACACAATGTATCGGACTAACGCGCAGACGCGAAACGGACGCACAAAAGCCAGGCAAGACGAAACCAATAGAGAGACCCAAGCTCAGCCTCAACGGCACAGAGGTCGCCATGTCAACGTCAGCTAAGTGGCTAGGGATCATAATCGACCAGGAACTTCGTTTTCACGAGCACGCAGCGTACGCCCTCAAAAAGGGGACAGACTACATGCAACACTTCCGAAGACTAGCCAGGAACGCCACCGGAGTTCGACATCGATATCTACGACAATACTACAAGTCCATCGCCATGCCACGGATGTTATACGGCGCGGACATCTGGATCAAGCCACCCAAGATCAACAAACGAGCGACACAGCGATTCCTAGGGAAGATGAACTCGGTACAACGACAGGCCGCCTTACATGCAACGGGAGCCTTGCGGACGACGCCGACAGACGTAGTTTACGCGCACGCGGAACTGGTACCATTGGACATCGCGATACACCAGCAACTACACAGGAGCACGACGAGGATCGCGACACTACCAGATACAAACCCGCTCGCAGCAGTGGCCAGGAGGGCAGCGGGAAGGTACGTCAAGAGACACCGAGGACCACTTCACGACCTCTTTCAGGCATATCGCATCAAACCGAACAGACTAGAGAAGATCGCGGCAGTACGTAAAGGACCATGCTACACGCCGGCTTTCAAGACCAAGATTGCGCGTACCAAGGATGCGGCGAGGGACGATGCGGAACGCAACGAGGACAGATTCCGGATATTCACGGACGGATCGGAAATCAACGGAAAGGTAGGCGCAGCGGCGGTACTATACCAGGAAGACAAACCACCGGCGGTCTTGAGATACCACCTGGGCAAAGCGACGGAATACGGCATCGCAGAGGCAGAACTGGTAGGGGAGGTAATGGCTGCACACATGCTGGAAAGAAGGGCTAACCAGGTCGATACGGCGACAATCGGGGCCGACAATACGTCAACGATACTGAACACAAGAAACCAGACACCGAGGAAGGCGCACTACCTCCTAGATCAGATCCACGACATCCTCGACAAATGCAAAGCGAAGGGACCAAACGGCCAAGCCATCACAATAGCATGGACCCCAGGGCATATCGGCATAGAAGGGAACGAGCGAGCAGACGAGGAGGCAAAGAAAGCGGCGGAAGGCGATACAAGTCCAGCTAAGTACCTCCTGCGCATCCTCAGGAAAAGGCTACCAACGAGCAGTTCAGCAGCGAGGAAGACCTACAAAGAGAACACCAAGAAGACGACGGAACGAAGAATGCGGACGTCAAGACACATGAAGAAGATATACGACCTCGATCCGAAATTCAAACCGAGCAAGTTCTCCCAAATCGCGAACGCACTCCCTAGAAGACACCTATCGCTACTTATTCAAATGCGGACTGGACACATCGCGCTCGCAAAGCATCTGTATAGGATCAAGAAAGTCAACAGCCCCGTCTGCCCAGGATGCCGAACACATGGCGAGACAGTGTCGCACTATCTGATGCACTGCAGAAAATACGACACCGAACGCGGAGCACTACGAAGAGATCTGGGAATCCGGGGAAGTAACATCAAATTCTTATTGACAGACTCAAAGGCGTTTCCAGCTCTCTTTAGGTACATAGCAGCGACAGGGAGATTCGCAAAGAGCCACGGCGACCTACAATTCACAAGCACGGAATGGAAAGAACAGAACGAAGACGAATAGCAAACTATACGAGCGAAACAGAGCAGGGAGCGGAAGGAAAGGAGGAGACTAGACGAAACGGGCAGACGCAGACACTTTTCCCCCTTTTTTCCCTACGGGGTTTTGGGGGTTTTTAGGGCGTGCACAACAGGAGACGGTGGAGGGAATGATGAAGACACGAGGAGACGGGAGGGGGACCCATCCCACCCCACATCACACCGCCTAACTTAAGGCGCCCCGGCCAAGCGGGTAGACACACCTCACCCGCCGAGGCAGTGGTACAGATCGGACACGTTAGTCGGGCTAGAGAGGCTCAGGGGATCAGGCAATAGTAGTTTAATGTCTAACATACGGCTCGACCGCAACGGACAATAAACACGGATAAAAAAAAAAAAAAAAAAAAAAAAAAAAAAAAAACAGACGGTTGTAGAGTCCTTGATTGAAGAAGAGTTCGATAAGGGCGCCTGCGAGTCGACGGCAGAAACAGGATTGAGGAGGCATCAACGTTGAGGCTTCGGAATGCACCGTCGACTTCTCTGGGCTCTCCAGCGAGGGCACCTCTTCGGTGACATGCCCGATCGGAGAAGGCATCGGCGTGTCAGGCTGGGCGGGATGAGCCAACGCGGAGGGATCTGCAGCGTCGTTGGAGAGAGCGTCGAAGGGTGCTGGTTCGCTGAGGTTAACGGAAACATCGTTCACCTCCATAGCATGAACGTCTTCAATAGCGGCTTCGTGTAAGTTCTCGTTGGCTGACTGGTCGGAAGTAGCTTGCGCCATTGTCTGTCAGGGAATCTCGGGGACAGCGACAGTTACTTACACCGTTGATGGAGGGTGGGCGCGGTCATCGACGGTAGCTTCTTCAGCGGAGACAGGTTCGTCCACCTTCCCGTCCGCATCCTCCTTCGTCCCAGGTGACCCAGGCCGCTGCTTCTCCGCCTCCCTCTCGACCCTCTCTGGCTCGCGCTCGCCGCATCCTTCCTGGCTTTCCTTACAGCATCATATCCATAGCTCTCCACTTCATCGAGCCTATCAAGGAGTAATCCGAGCGCGTGCATATATCGATGCAGAGATCGGTTGTTCGCCGTGTACGCGAAGGTGTCCTCGCCCGCTAATCACTCGACTATTCCAGGGCTGGCGAGGGACATCAAAACGGAGTAAGAGAGGGATTGAAGTCGAGGTGTTCCGTGAAAAGGAAATCGGACGAGAGCGAGTCGAGGCGCGGATGTTAGCCTGTTAGGCCTACATAAAACGGAAACCCTCACATGGACCCGGACCGTTCCAATGTCCATGATCGTCGTCCAAATCAGGAATGCGCCCCTTGTCGAGTTGCTCGGATTCACTCGACGCGACAGTTGGCCACGTGATCATTTCGCCGGTGTGGCTTTGTAGCCCGGCGACCCGGCCTCGACACGTGGTGTTGCCTCCGACGGTCGCCGGAGACCACATTCCTCTGTTGCTAGATATATGCCGCACATATCGCCTTAGCAAGCATTAAAAAATACTATCGTACTTATATAATGGCCTGAGATAACTTTTATGGGAGGATAAACACTATGAACGCCTACCGCTCCGGCGCAATATCCAAAACTGGCTGGCACACCGGTGGAATCATCACGTGGCAATGCCGGGTCGCCGAGCTACAGAGCTACAGTACGAGCTTAAAACTCTGTAGCTCAGAATTGAACAGACCTACTTTCAGATTTCTCGAGAACGACGACCGCAACTTCAAGGCCGTCGGCCACCTCTCGTCTTCTCCTTCCCCAGCGACAACGTTTATGGGAATGAGCGCCATATGACACCGATCTTGCGGCATTCCAACTCACCGCAGCGACCTCAGCATTCGTCGGCCTCCCGCCGATCCCGCGTGGCGCTCGTGTCTCGCATCTCATGCAGGGTTGCTGGTCCACATATCTTCCTGACCGATCTATCTCTGGGAACTGGATGCTTTTGCGCACAAGAATAGGCAGTAGCTTCGACGGCTTGAACATGCCTAGATTCTGCAACACACCTTTCTGTACACGCGCGCACACCATATACAAAGGCGAATATAAGGTTGATACAATGACAGGTCTACCTTGAGTGATGGGCAACCGTTTACTCCAACGATGCTCCGACTGATCTACCACTTGCTCTTTTTATTCGCCTTCCGTAGGCTCTCGTTTGCTCAGGCTGCGCCTACGGTCACGGTGAAGAACGGCACTCACGTCGGCATTGCTCTGCCGTCATTCAAACAGGAGCTCTTTCTGGGTCTACCGTATGCGCAGCAGCCCCTGCCTCCGGACCTGCGCCTACGTCCTCCCCTATCGCCCAACACATTGTGGACCGGAACGCGGCCCGCCAGAATATAGTCCGATATGTGTCGGATATCCGCAAGGAGCAACGGACGATGATTTGGGTCTTGATCTGGGCGAGGAGTGCTTGACGTTGAACGTCGTTCGTCCCCAGGGAGTTCAACAGGGCAGCAGCATACCCGTCGTGGTCTGGATCCCGTAAGCCCTGCTAGCGGCATAGATCTTCGTGAGGCTGCGCACTTGCCAACACTATTGCCTCTTGCCGAAGACCAGAAAGCCGATGTACCAGAAGCGAGTTGTTTGACCCTGAATCGCTTAATGTGTGTATTTCTATCAACAACCTTGCTGAGCGTTCTGTGAACATGCAGTGCAGCAGTCTCCCTCGGCGGGGCGTCACGGTGATTCAGACGATCCTGGAGGATGGGAGACATGTCTCGAAGAGATGCTCAGGCATGACACCAAGATGGTCGAAGACTGGAATGACGAGATCAATACTATACTGATTCTCGTAAGTGCGGACGATTTACATGTCTTCCCTTTGGCTTATGTCCGTCGGAAAGGCTGGTCTGTTCTCTGCGGTTCTAACAGCTTTCACCGTCGAGTCGTACCAACTTTTGCAGCAAGACCCAGAGCAGGAGTCGGCGGATACGCTATCCCAGATTTCACTGCAGCTCGAGAGCTTCTCCGTGAATCCTGCGTTTATCAATTCCACGCACGCGCCGGTCCTGAAGCTGGCCCCCATTTCGGATGCGGCGATGCGTATCAATAGTCTCCGGTTCACCAGTCTTGTCTTGAGCCTGACATCGGCGTTGACGGCCATCTTCGCTCGTCAGTGGCTTCGAGAGTACGTGCCTTGGCAGTTATCTCTTCCCAAGGACAAGCAGCTGTCTTCGCCACGGGAGAGTGTTCGCCTCCGTCAGTTTCGCCACAACGGCCTCGTGCGCTGGCGTGTACCGGCTGTGATGAATGCCATCTCTATCTTGCTCCAGATGGCTGTTGTCCTATTTCTAGCGGGTCTTGTGGACTTCATCTGGACGCTCAACCGAATCGTGGCTATCACTATCACGGTCTTCATTGCCGTACCTCTGGTTCTGCTGTTGAGCTCTGCGATAGTTCCGACATTCGCGCCAAATTGCCCTTACAAGTCGCCCCTCGCGTTCTTCTTCTACCGTGCCTCGGTCTCTGTCCTGTGGCTAGCTGGATGGATCGCTGGCTTGAGCCCAACAATTCCCATCCCGCAGTCTTTGCGTTCGAACATCGGCCGTCGCTTCGGCAATCTCCGTGGTCGAGCGTTGTTGGAATGGATGCCCTCTACATGGGTGCTACGTGATGTCTGGAACGTGTGACGCCGATCTTCGCAGGCGCTCGACAGCGACAGCGGTGCCTTAGACTGGATCCATGCATACACGTTCCACGAAGGAATGCGAGACAGCATCCTCATGGAATGTCTTTCTGACATAGCGAGCGATAAGCGGGCTCGAGTGGCGGTCGAATTGGTCGCGAAAGCCTCCGGCTATTCATTTCATGATCTCATCCGTCTCCTGCGGTATGGTGGATCCGCCCCTATGCTGTCCGAAATGAAGGCTCGGATCCATATGGAGCTTTTGCTAGCGGTCTATGTCTATAGCTGTCCATGTGAGGATCCGGAATGCGAGAAGGTATCCCAGAACGATCTCCACGTCTTAACTGAGCGTCTTTCCGCTTTCTCTCCCTCTACGCGTCAGAAATATTGGAGATTTCTGAAGAATCGGATCATTGCGGGAGGACGTTTATCGTCAGCAGAAATAAACATTTTCGCTCTTGGAATAGACTCGGCACTCGACGAGTCGCTAGTTGTTCATAGGGAAGGTTGGTCCATTGTAGTAAGCTTACTCGGAGTGAAATACTGACTCAAACCTACGAACTCAGACCTACGCACCGTGCTCCGATGGAGCGCCAAACTGCCTATTCCAGAAGCCAACGGCTCGGATCACAGCACGTTAGCGTCGACGGCATTTGATACAGCCATATCAGCCACCTTCCGCCTCTTGGGAGACATTGCACTGGACGATATATCGCATCTCACCGAGGAAGACCCGGACATGCTGGCCGACTTATTCAGCCACGTCAAGGACTATGTTCTTTATCGCGTAGCAAGCCGCACCTATGTCCAGGGGCAATGGCTATGCCCCGCTCACT
Organism: Punctularia strigosozonata HHB-11173 SS5; assembly: GCF_000264995.1. Taxonomy (NCBI): domain Eukaryota; kingdom Fungi; phylum Basidiomycota; class Agaricomycetes; order Corticiales; family Punctulariaceae; genus Punctularia; species Punctularia strigosozonata. Next base: position 253,924 of record NW_006767451.1, read on the forward strand.
GGATAATATTTGCGTTCTCTGTCCCGTTCGTGACGCGTGATTTCGCGCTCGCGGTCAGGAGCTTGGTGTTGCAGCAGATGTATGAACCATCGGAGGACGTCCGGATGAAACAGGCTATCGACAAGGCATCTGTTCCACTGTACTTCTGGGACCAAGAGTTTCACAAACTTTCCGCGGGTGACGTTCTTGGGCGGGCTGCGGTCCTGCAGTCGCGAGCTGATGGCACGCTGGAAGAGCCACCGGGTAGGTGGTTTGGGTGAAGCGTGGCTTGGGTGTAGGCCGGGTGCGAGCGTAACGGCTCGCCCCTGGCCTACACGGCCAGCTCTCCCGAGCGTGCCATGGACGTTCGAGATCTGCTTTCCTAAGCTTGAGCATAGGCTCTTCGTGGTCTATGGAGCAATTGTACAAGGATGAACCATGAAATCTACGAACAAGGGGGACGGTGGGTGGGTTGAAAATACGAAAACGTAGTAGCACGACCTTCGCTGCCCTCGGGGACAGGAACAGAGGAGCCAGCGAGGCGACCTCCGCCGCCCAAGAACCGGCACCGCCGCACGTGACCTCCGCTCCGGTGCGCCCGCTCTTGGGCGGGCTGCGGTCCTGCAGTCGCGAGCTGATGGCACGCTGGAAGAGCCACCGGGTAGGTGGTTTGGGTGAAGCGTGGCTTGGGTGTAGGCCGGGTGCGAGCGTAACGGCTCGCCCAGACCGCGCCCCAGACGGAGCGCGAGCGCCCGGCTAACCCCCACCACGCGGTCGGGTCTTTTCCCGGGAGTTTTGTGCGACGCCCCGGGGGATGTGTTGCATGTGGGCGGGTAGGATACCTTCGACCACCCGCCAGTATCGAAGAAACGAGTCTGATGACCATCTTCCCGCTTTCTTGACGACATCGGGGGAAACTCCCGATATCAGCAGTTCCGTGGTGCCTCCGATGCGGAATGAGTGACCTGTAAGCCTCGGGAGGCCTGCTTCCGTCCAAACCGAGTTGCATCTCTTCATGAAAAAACGCCGGGTGAGCGGGCGAGTACCGAAGGATGTCCGATAAGCAAAGAGGTGGTCCGAGTTGGCGGGATTGTTCCAGAACAAGTGATGGCGGAGAGCCCGAATGGGGTCCGATGATCCTCGCTGGCGAAGGATCACGACGTCTTCCCCCTGACTGAAGCGAATTTTGGTAGAGGGGAGGTGAATGATGTGGGATGTCGAGGCTGGGGAAGGAGGGGTGAGGTCCGAGCGAGATGGACTCCTCTTCGCGGCAGCCGGTGTCGTCGAAGGCGGAAGGAGCTCGCCAAGGCGGCATTGGCCCCAGAACGCCACGCATGCCGCAGCAAAGACGGCTATGTCCACGGGGTTCGAGAGGTCGAGTTTGGCCCTCAAGATGCGCAACAAATTGCGGGAGACCGGGAGGCGTGGCGGGCGGCGCGAAGAGAGTGGACGTCGATTCTCCACACCGTTCAGGACGTACTTCAGCCGCTTGCCTCCTTTCCACTCCGCATTTTGCGCTGCGTGCCATGCCTTAAGGCCGGCAATGGCGTTTCTGACCGTGCTGCCTGCGTGGCGGCCTTCGCTGGAAGCGGCGAACGCGCATAGGACCAGTTCGTCGGCTGGAAGCCAGAATCTTCGCTGGATCTTTTCTTTCCTGCAGAAACGGATGAACCTATTGACCGCGCTATTGTAACCTTGTAAGGTGGACGGCGCCCACCCGTGGTGTAGAGCCCTTGCCAGCTGAGCCTCGATGGCGCCCGAAAGTCTGATCCTGTTCGGGTTATGGAGCTTGGCTGTCCTTGACTTCCCGTGCGGTAAAGCAAAGTAATCGACGTGAGACGGGTCTCGAGAGGATAAGCGAGAATCCCGGTGTTTGTCGCGGGCTCGTGGTGACGGTGTCGACGAAGTGCGCATGAGGAGAAGCGCGGCGCGCCGCCCAGGTCTCTAGTCAACTTCGGTCTGAGTCTCCTCGTTGACGCTCCACTTCCTCATCGTCTCCCTTTGATATCATGTACTCGAAAGAAACACTCGACTATAGATTGACACAAGTTGTAGCCCTACTTATGAGGCCGGAGATGCAGAATGGGATCTTGACCAAAGTGTTCGACCGCGGCGAATCTCCTGGAGCTATACCTCTCGAAGGCTCGTCTGCTTTGTTCTGGATAGACGGAACGTACTGCGAGATAACCCACACGTTGGATGTGCGCATGAGCGCGACGATCCTCTGTAGAACGCGATTCTGTTCCGTGTTCCTCGACTTACCGGCCTCGAGTGCGCCGATAACCCCTTGATTATCCGATTTCATAACTAACCGCGTATCCGTTACGCCTCTTGCAATGGCGACTCTGAGGCCGAGCTCGACCGCCACCATTTCGCCCCAACCGATGTCTCGTCCATCGGATTTCCAACCCGGTTTGAGCTCCCAGGCGTCCCATGAACCGTCGATGACTATTCCGATGCCGAACGACGTGGATGCGTCGACCCAGAGGTCGCAGGTCGATGTGATTGTCGGCACTCGGAGTGTGCTGCCGCATTCCGGTAGCCGCAATTGCGACCTCCAGAACTCGATGTCTTCGAAGACGCCGGCGTTCGGCTTTCTTCTAGAAAACGGCGAGGAGGCGTGGTGGAATGAGCTGACGAACTTTGAGAGGTGAACGAGTCTTGAGCGACCGTCCGGCAGGGCCATGCTGCAATGAACTAACGTCCCCAGGACCTGTTCCGCTTCCTTCCTCGTGAAGGACCTGCCGGGTATCCATGCGTCTAGCTTCGATAAGTACCTGCCCTTCTTTTCCTCCGGAATGGACACTCGTTTCGACACCAGGTCCCATAAGAATCCGAGATACTTGAAGACCGGCGCGAAATCGCGGGTTTTCGATGGCTTCCACGGCCAGCCGAGGCCCTCCGCTAGCTCCATGATCTCTGCTAGACTGTACCGATATACCGGCGCCCCTTCTGCGCCGGCTTCGCTTGGGAATCGAAAAAACGCGAAGTCGTCTACCCACTTCTTCAGCGCATCCACCCCCCAAGCCAGGTAAATCGCCGCCATACTGTCTGCGACGCGGCCCCATACGCCCGGCGAACTGGCCGGGCCAAATGGGGCGTTGTGATCGATCCAATAGCGCCCCTTCCAGTGTACCACGAAGTGCCGTTGCTGCTCCGGACGGATCGGGATGCATCGGAACGCCGCATCGACGTCCAACGTCGCGACTTGCGCGTTCGGCGGAGCCTCCATGACTAGGAGTGCCATTTCCGCGAACGAACCCCACTCACATTGGAAGCGATCGGTATCGATCTCGCTATTGACGGATGCGTGTGAGTGGTCGTTCCGCGGGAATGAGAAATCCTGAATCATTCTCATCTCAGCTGTGCCCGCTTTCGGGACTGCCCCGAGCGGCGACGTCCTGAAGAAGCCTATGAGCGATTCGAGCTCCGTCCTCGCAAAGGGGCCCGAGTATCGGCCCGCCGATCTCTCTTTCTCGATATATGCGTCGATCGCGTCGCTGTTATCCAGCGCTGATCGATGATTAGGAGGGTCGTAAGTTTTCGTTAACGTGCTCGTTATACCCATGTCGAATCCGATCTCGATGTTCGGTGCTATATCCGGAAACCTGTCCAGCAGGCCGAATTCGATGAGCGTCTCGTGCCATCGATGTGCGATGAGTGGAGTGACGATGGGGAACAGATCAGCAGACGACGGTGCAGCTCTGCGCTCCGTGGTTTGCGCCGCCGCAGAGTGTGCACCTGTGGTCTCCTTTCTTGCAAGGCCCGTCCTCTTTCCTCGAGCACCCGCCGGCCATGTTGAAGAAGAAACAGTATTGCCGGCCTTTGGCGTCTTTGACGGTGCGGTCGTCGCCTCTGATGAGAAAGATTGGTTGTCCGTTGGTGAGCGTGTCGGCCTTGCACGATGAGGCCCTATGACCCTTGCCGCCGCACATGAAGCATCTCGCGTCGATGTGTTTGGGGACGGACAAATGTGGACGGCCGGTCGTCGAGCGCCCCCCTGGTTCTGCTCTCGAGCCTGCGCTCCGCGAAGTGGGTTGGGACCGAAAGGGCTGCAATGAGGCCATGACCTGTGCCTTGAGGTATGCGGGCTCCACCTTTTTCCAGATGTTCTTATGGAAAGTACCCGGGTCTATCCCTTCGAGGTGACAGCGGCGGCGAACTTCCGCGTCGTACGCCAGCCAAAGCCCCCAGTTCTCCGACGTGGCCCCGTCCGTGTGACATATGCGGTTGAAGTGCTTTTTCCACCGTTCGTAATCCCGTCGGAAATATGTCTTGATGAGCTGAAGCAGACGCTTCCAGGCCTGGTGCCATTCGCCAAAGGATAACTTAAGTTCGCCGGCCGACGGGAGGATCTTTTCCGCCTGGATCAACCCCCTGGCCGGATCGACGGCGTACATGTCGGTGAGCAGGGAAGATGTATCACATCCGTATTCGGCGACAGCTTTATCCGTGAGGTAGTTGAGCGGAATGTGGGTCGTCCACCCTTCCTGAAACTTCTTCCTGATCGGATCCGGAATCGAATAGCAATCTGCTTTCGCCTGTTTCCCCCTGACCAGATGGGGGCGGCGCGGGCCTTTGGTCGTCTCCGGAATGCGATGTACGCGCCCTTCTCTCCTCGCGTGACGCTTCCGTGTGCGGTCGCCGCGTGAGTTGCGACGATATGGTGACTCCACTCTCGAACGGTGGGCGCCTGATGGGGAATGCTCGGTGGACGAGCTCCTACTAGACCCCGGATACCCTGAGGACGACCCTGAACTCGAGGAACGGCCGCTTGACGACGACGAGTGTCTGTTGTGCCGCCTCTTGGGGCGACCACGGGCTCTCCCAGCCCCTTCGTCGTCGCTCTGTCCTTGGCCAGCAGACTCTGACGACGAATGACGGCGTCTTCTCTTCCTCGCTGGGGATGCGTTGCGAGAACGGTGATGCCTGGGGCGCGAGTGGTCCCGTCTCCGCTTACGCTGGTGACGTCCCGACGAGGATCTCCTCGGGCTGGACCAAGGTTCCGGGCTCCCGCTCTCTCGATGTCTCCCGATATGCCCCCGCGGGGTGGAAGCTTCGCGCCCGGATGGCGTTGGAGATGCAGGAGGGGTTGGGGGAGCTGAGCCACCTATGTGAGCGTCAGCCCTCTGCCAGCCAGCTCGCGATTTGGGAATGCCATATGGCAACCCGTTCAAGGCCCTATGGCCTGAACCGATTAGGCCAAACGGCCGGCGTCGTTGCATATGCAAGTCGGCGAAAGACTCGCCGGCGGCCCTATGGTCGGCTTACGGCGGTCCATAGGAAGCAGTCAGGAGCCTATGCTCCGACTTGCAAGGGGTGCGACAACTCACCCAAATCGTCGGACGGGGGAGGAGGGTGGTCCTCGCCTTCCTCCTCGTCTTCCTCCCGATCCGGGGAGTCATTCCCGACGCCCGTCTCTGGTTCCTGCTCCTCGTCTTCCTCGTCACCCCGGGTCTGAGACTCTTCGGAGGCAGCGTCTGATTCGTGCGGGACGCCTCGAAAGGTGGAGCCGGACGTGTTCGATGTTTCGTCGATGATGTCGGCGAGGTCTTGCCTGGTAAAGAGCGCCTTGAAATCCGGGTGATCCATGTAGAACTTGATGTCCTCGAGGAGGGCGCGTCGGGTTCTAGCTTTAAGGACCGCTACCGTTCCTTCCTGTTCAAGTCCCAGGTGCGAGGCCAAGTCTTGTAGCTCTCTTTTGCACAGCGACGATAGCCGCTTGTTGAACAGCGGAGGTCGTTCGATCCACGGAGGCATTTGTCAAAGTTTGTGATAGGATTGCTTGAAAATACGAAAACGTAGTAGCACGACCTTCGCTGCCCTCGGGGACAGGAACAGAGGAGCCAGCGAGGCGACCTCCGCCGCCCAAGAACCGGCACCGCCGCACGTGACCTCCGCTCCGGTGCGCCCGCTGTTCCGAATTCAGAAGGTGTGGGTCATGTGCTCGTCGCTTGCATCTCATGGGACTGATTTCAGGAAAACAGAGCCTCGTATCGCTCGAGATGATGTTACAGGAGAAGATATGATAATACCCGACAAACCGATATTCATGGATGCTATCGTGTCCGATTGGGCATCAACAGGTGAGACCGCCCAAATTATCGGCTGAGTTCTCTAAGGCAAGGCATGAACCACACGACAGTACGCGTAATGAGCCCTCGGTCTCGATATCAATCCCTGCCACCCGATCCAAACTTGATGGAAAATGCGTCAGAGCAACGCCCAATTTTAGAGCAAGCAAGGCTCACAGAATCCCCACGAATGCATACAGCTCATCCATCCATCGCTATTGCCTATGCAGCCCTTCAACGTGGCGCCATGGTACCTATACCCGGGGTCGACTTCACGGATAACGTTGCCACCTCATCAATAGAGTTCGAGCAACGCGTTACCGATTGCATGAATCACCTGCTTGATCTCGAGGTCGCTGACCTGCTTTTCCTACTCGAAGATGAACCGGATCTGCTGAAAGATTTCTTCGCTCGCATCGATTGCTACATCAGATATCGCGTGCGCAAACACGTCTTTGCCCCGTACTTCACAGCTTGGCGTTGTCCAACGGATTGGATCCGATTCGTGATGACTGTCCCGGTTTTTCCAAAGGATTTTGCCTTCACCATGAAAGTAATGGTTGATCAACGCATGTTTGAGCGATCCGCGGTTATGGAGACGGTCTCCGGTGCCATCTCGAGGTCGCCAATTCCGCTTTACCTTTGGGATGTGGACCACGATCTATTCGAGCCGATATTCTCCGATCGTGACCCACATGAGGGTGGTGGCACTCGGGATTCAAATGATGGTAATCCTCGTTATGGAGTATGCGGCACAGTGCGCTCATTTTCTGGGTAGACACGCAGATGATCTCGCAAGTCGACTCCGACACTGGCAACGACATGCTGATACCGGTAAAACCAACATATGTGGACGCCCTTGTATGTGATTGGAATTCAAAAGGTACGGCTTGAACTGACCTCGGCGCGTAATCACAACCATGACCTCTCTTGTATACCCTCACAGTAAATTTTATGAGCCCTCGGTGGCAGCTACAGTCTACACCGCCTGACCCGGACGAGATCGAGAACGCATCATGGCCAGTGATTGCTGAGTCGGCGAATACATCCGGAGTCTCAATACCTTTTCACTATGACAACCTTGCACCAGATGACGCATGGAATGGAACACCTGCATCAGAACCCAGCAGACACGTGCGATTCGACGACAGACTACAGTTGCACTCCCCAGCATATGCATGTGACGACGATGAAAGCTTTTTGGCCATCACACCGGTTTCGCCCGCAAATGTGCCTCTTCCGCTTGCGGACGAAGACGAAGATCAGATCCTTGCGCGTGAGGATATCAACGGGGTATTCGATATGCATATATCGGGATCGGACACACCTTCAGGCTCACATGGGCATGCAAGGGACGAGATGGATCATGACCTTACCGCCGGATGTCGCAGTTCTTCGACGCACGAATCAAAATCGCCAACTCGTGTGGAGCTTCCAGTTGCAGATGAAAACGAACCTTGGCTCCTTTCCTACGAGTCCAGCGTTGACGTGGCCCTTTCGGAAACGAATTATACCATTCGTACTTTGCCAACCAATGGGCTCCAGGACGGCAATACGGATTATGCACTTCATTGGCATGAACAATCCGAACCTCAATCTTCCTTGCATGCACGTCCTGTGTCACTCAGCAGACCAGATGTGTATACCTCGAGTCCTGGCTTAGGTATCACCGTTGATGAGATGTTGGAGTCTGAAGATGTTCGACCGGAGGATGTATCGACCACTGAACCCGACCAGGTGTTTACAAGCACTTCAAGGAGTAATACACAAGATTCCTTGGCCCTATCTGGACTGTGCACGTTTGAATAACGTCTTGTAATTAGTTTGTCATTTATCTGAACATGCATTCATCCTAGTAATACCGCGTATTTGTTCTACAAAGCTTCTTTAAAGTGCTTCAGAAAGGCAGAAACTGCACTACACCGATTGTACCACACAGCTGCTGAATCGCGAAGGTTTCGCGGGTCGTCGCGCACTGTGTCCTCCTGTTTCAAAGCAGAATTGTGCACCCCACACAGCGTAATTGGGAGCTCGTGGTGGATGGCATTGGTCAGACGAAGTAGGCCTATAAAGATAAGTATCGTCGTCTCTGGGTGTAACCATAGGACCCAACGAGAACACTGTTTGGAAAACTTTTCCTCTCGCCTGTTTGAAATCTGGCAAGCTTTCGCTCGCTTTGAGCCATTATTTACTAGCAGAGTTTACTCAACTCACGTCACTTCGGTGTACGTAGATGAAGGACTTATCTGCGTACAAATTCTCGATATTGGGGGAGGTGCCTAACGGGGCCATCATTCCACGTGGCAGAACGTGTTCCTGAGCACCGCCACGCGGTCTGGTCCGCATGGGTGCGCATCGCCGCTCACCGTGTGGAGGGGCGACGAGCTCAAGTGCAGTTTCGTTCACCCTCCTCTATTCCTCTGTTCTCTCTGCGCCCTTACGTATCAGGCTGCTACTGAGCACAGTAATTCTGCCACTGCGAAAAGCTCTGTTCCCAATACAGGGGTTATAACATATCTTGCTCGACGGAGAAATCCGATATTGCCTCAAGAAGAGTGAAGAGCTGCTCTGGAGTCTGGCGACACTGCAAACGCATCAAGAATTGCACACGTTCTTCAATACAGTCTCATCTGGAATACCCTGGGATAGACATATCTATGGTCGCTTCATCGCTCTGAACATCCATCTGTGACCTGGGTGTGTTACCTTGACCCAATAGCCGATGATATAGTCTCTCTAATACAACTTCAGCATAGCACTGGCATCCTTTCGACACCCTACAGAATACTCCGAGTCTACTTACGACCATTAACATCCCTTCAAGACCTCAACCACCTCCGATAATGTCGCCCCCGCCGCGCTACCGCGTCTCCTACGTCATCCCCCCGCCGACCGAGCCCGTCCCCCGCCTTGAGCTCCCGCCCTACGGCACCCCTCGCCATGGCCAAGTCCGCCCCCTCCTCATCCCCTCCCGCGCTCCCCCCACCCCACCCTCTCCGCCTCCATCCGCCCTCCTCAACCGCGCACCGCACCCGCGCCACCGCCTCGGCATCTCCGCCCTCGCCCTCGACGCGTCGACGCAGCTCGTGGGGCGCGCCGCGCCCGAGGGCATGCTCTACACCGCCGGCCGGGACGGGATGGTCATCGCGTGGGACCTCGGCGTGCCCATGCGCCCGCGAGCCCCGGCCCCGCCCGATTTCAAGCCGAGGTGGGAGGCGATGACGGGCTGGGCGGACGAGGGCGCGGAGGAGGACGAGGCCGAGCTTGACGAGACGTTGGGGACGTCGGGGGACGTGCTTGGGGAGGTCACGGCGGGGTTGAGGACGCGCAGGAGGCGGTTTAGCAGCGCGAGAGGGGAGGAACCGATGCCGGTTGAGGAGCGGTGGGAGGCGGACGTGGCTATGTATGAGACGATGGAGCCCTTGGAGAAGGTCGGTTCCATGATTCATCCTGAAGCGGGGAGATAGCTGACGTGCGCTAGCGAAGGTCGCGCAGTTCCGGCAGTCGGCGCAGATGCACGCGGACTGGGTGAACGACGTTGCGCTGTGTAACATGAACCAGACCGGTAAGGCAAAACTCTTTTCAATCCTTATTTCATTATCCCACTTGACGCTCGCTCTGTAGTCCTCACTGCCTCATCCGACGGTACCGTCAAAGCGTGGAATCCGCACTCGCTAGCCTCCCCAGAACCCTCCACGATCGGCACCCACACTGACTATGTCCGCTGTCTTGCGCCCTGGTAAACAACCCTTACTCCCCTCACTTCTCGCCCTCAAACCCCACACTCATCTCGTCTGCATCTACCCAGCCGTGCGCAATCATGGGTCGCCTCCGGCTCGTTCGACCGCACCATCAAGCTCTGGGATCTTACGCGCCCCGCCTCCTCCTTCTCACAGTCGTCCTCAAGGCCGCTCACGACGCTCAACCCGCCCGACGCAGCGGGCGCGAAGGCGTCCGTGTATGCGATCGCCGCTGATCCGTACGGGCACACGATCGCGTCCGGCTCACCCGAGCGCGTCGTGCGCATATGGGACCCACGCTCGGGCAAGCGTGTCGCAAAGCTCGTAGGGCACACGGACAACATCCGCTCCATCCTCATCTCGGAGGATGCTCGATACGTAAGTCCCGAATAGTTCGCCGTTCATCAACTTGAGAGACTGACGCGAGATCGATCCTCACAGCTGCTCACAGGATCTAGCGATGGTCAGCACCTCCTTTTCACGATTCCTCTGCACGTCCTAACATAACTCCTTCGCAGCCTCCATCAAGCTCTGGTCGCTCACCTCCCAACGCTGCCTGCACACCTTTACACACCACACCGAGTCCGTCTGGTCCTTGCACTCCTCTCACCCCACGCTCGAGGTCTTCTACTCCGGCGATCGGTCCGGGCTCGTCTGCAAGGTCGACGTCGAGCGTTGCGCGGAAGTCGCGGATGGCGAGGGCGTCCTCCTCTGCCAGGACCGCGGCGAGCAAGGCGGGTTCGAGGGCGTGCACGACCTCGTAGCGATGGACGACCACCTCCTATGGACCGCGACCGGCGCGTCGAGCGTCAAAAAGTGGCGCGTGCCGCCACGCCGCTCCGCGCGGGACGTCGTCGACTCGCCCGGCGGCATGATGACGCTCGAATCGCCCCGCGGGTGGGGTGCCCACCACCGCACCTCCATCAGCACAGACCACTCCCCCGCGCCGTCCGACCCCTTCCGGAGCGCGTCCCCCTCTCTCAACCTCCGCGCGCAGCACCGCATGTCCGTCGCGGACTCGATCCTCTCCCACCGCGACACCGAGCACGAACACGACGAGCCGACCCTGCACGGCATCCCGCTCGAAAGCCTCGTCAAGCTCTCCTCGCCCAACGACCCGTTCGCGCTCGGCGCCTCCATCGCTCGCGGGCGCGACCCCGAGGTCGCCACGCTCTACTCGGCCGCGAGCATCATGTCCGTCCCGAAACAGCAGCGCGCCGCGCGCTCGCCGCTCGGCGCCATCTTCACCAACCACCCCACCACCGGCAACAACAACAACGGCAACAACAACGGGATGCCGCTGGGTAGCCCGCGCCACGTGGACACATCGGCGCGGGCGGAGTACGAGGAGCGCGAGGTCGCGGCGGACGCGGTGCCGCTCCGGGACGCGCCGGAGGAGGTGCTCGCCGGGGAACGCGGGCTCGTGCGCGCGGCGGTGCTGAACGACCGCATGCACGCGCTCACGGTCGACACCGCGGGCGAGGTCGCGGTGTGGGATCTGGTCCGGTGCGCGTGCGTCGGCCGGATCGCGCGCGAGGACGTCGCGGCCGCCAGTCCGGCCGGCTCGGAAGGCGGGAGCGGCGACCGGGAACGGAGTCCGAGGGAGGCGCTCGAGACGGTGAGAGAGAGGATCGAGGGCGAGGCGGTGGTCGTGCCGTGGTCGACGCTGGACACGAAGACGGGCGTGTTGAGCGTGCATATGACCGAGCGATGCTTCGAAGCCGAGATATACGCGGACGAGAGCGGATACGGACCCGAACGTCACTTCAACGACGAGCTGAGATGTACGTGGTCATTTCCTTCTTTTTTCTTGGGGTTGTAAGGACCTGACTCTGGCCTGTTCCGCGCTGTGCACAGTGAGCATCGGGAAATGGATCCTCCGCAACCTCTTCCTCGGTTTCATTCGCGAAGAGCAGCGCATCCACCGCCGACTGCGCGACGAGCAGCACGCTTTCAACGACGCCGCGAGCGGGCGGCGCAGCCTGCATCGCGGACACGCGCCGGCGCATATCGACTTTTCGCACCTCTCCCGCCGCGGTGGATCGGAGACGCCCGAGCCGGCGACGCCCACAACACCAGTCACGCCCGCGCGGCACTCGCCCGTCGCAAGCTCGACCGTGTTCACCGCCGCGCGGATGCTGCCCGCGGTCGCGCCCGCCTCGCCACCGTCGGCCGGCGTGCGTTCCTCGCCGCTCATCGCGCCCATGATCAGTCTCGCGAAGGACACCGGTGCCACGGTGCTCTCGCCGATCCCTCAATCTCCGAGCTCGGCCGTCGACGCGAACGCGACGCCATCAGCGGCCGCGTCCCCACCGCGGGATGCGGACTACTTTGCGCCGAGGGCCCGCACGTCGGCGGGGAACGCGACGCCGGATGAGGCTGGCGCGGCTGGTCAGACGCCGAGTACGCCGAGCGCGGGCAAGTTGATGGGCCGTATCCGCGGATTCAGGTGGCCGAATAGCAGTCGACCGCCGAGCGAGTCGGGTCCACCCGGGATGCTGCTCCCTTCCGAAGCGCCCAACAACTCCGAACAGGTCAGCCGTTGCCCCCCTTCTCTCGTTTCTCAACAGCTGAACTCTCTTTGTAGCACGCAAGCGCGGAGGTGGCGCAGACACCTGTGCAGGCGCTGATGGCGGGCGCGCTGAGCCCGCCGTCAAGCGCTGACGGGCCGCCGCTTTCGCTCCCGCCGTCGACGATCGTGATGATCTCGGAGGAGGCACCGCCCGGCTGGCGGACGACGTACCGGGGCACGGTATCAAGCGTTGGGCTGGACGTGCCCGCGCTGGAGGCCGCTGCGCCGATGTGGCTGGCCGAATACCTGCTGCTGAACAAGGTGCCGCCGATCCCGGTCCTCAAGGTCGGATTTGTGCTGCTCCCGTACCAAAGCAGGGAGCCGGCAGAGCGCCTTCCGGAGTTGCTGAACGCGTGCGTTGTTGGTCTCCTTCTGATCGCGCGTTGAGATGACTCAAAAACGTTTCTCGCAGCGCGCAGTCTAAGCTTACTGCCAGTCGGTTCTTGCGAGTGCGCAAGCTGACGTACCACGTAAGATGCTGCATTGCGCTCGGTCCTTTGCCTGCTCTGACAACGGCGCGCTCAGGTTCAAGATAAATTGGACAAGCTGACGGGCGGCAGCGCAGCCGTCTCGCGGGCCAACACGCCCCGCTCGTCTTTCGACGCCTCGAAGCGCAGCCCATCCTCCACATCTTTGGCGGGCCTGACCGTCTCCCGCCAGCAGGCGGAAGAAAACTTCGAAATTCTGTGCAACGATATCGTGCTGCCCCTGGACATGACGCTCGCCGCGGTGCGACAATTTGTGTGGAAGTCGAGCGCGGAGCTCGTGATGCATTATAGGCGCAGGGTGCCGCCTCTGCCGGCAGGCGCGATGTTCACTCCGGGGAGCTCTCCTCGGTGACAAGACTCTACTGTATAGATCTATTATTGTATGTATTTCGCAAGCTTTGTTGAACCGTGTTTGTTCTGGTCCGCCGGGCCAAGATAGTTCTCTCACGCCGCCCCATCGACCTGACCCGGGAGCTGCGACGGTCGGGTCGAGTTCCTTGTGAGGAACCCGTTGTCGTCCATCTCCTCGTACGTCCACGACCAAAAGTCGTCTGCCTCGTGGCGGTCGTACCAACCCGCCGACAACCATCCGTGTATCTGCCCCCGACACGGTCCCTCCAGCACCATGAAGAACTCGCCAGTGCGCGCGCGATGCGGCTTGCCCGCCGGCACGATGAAGTACGGGGACAGCCGGAGGCAGCGGAGCGGCAGGCGCGTCCACACCTCGTTGTTTGCGCCCGCGGGCCAACCCGGCCAGTGCCGGTGCGCGAGGATGAAGCGCAGCGTCTGCGCGTTCTGCGCGGTGTCGAGGTCGCCGCCGTTCGGCGCGAGTGCGAATATTTCGTCCCGGAGGTTGACCTTGATGAAGAGCGCGCATTCCTTGGTATCCTGCTCCGCGCAGAAGCACGCGCCGTGTTCCGTAATGGCACGGTTGCACGAACAGAAGCCGTGTGCGAAGAAGCGGACGGCGTGCGGCCAGTGAGTGCCAGGCGGAGGGCGACGGCTGGGCCACTCGGTGAGAAGGGTACGATAGTCGTCCGGGATGGAGCAGCCGGCCTTGCGCTCGACACTATCGACATAGGCAAGACGAGAGGCAAGAGCGATCGGGTACGAACCGCTGTTCAACTCGTGGAAGCAGAGGCGGAGGAGGCGTAGTCGCTGCGGGGAGGCGGCGTTGGGGACTGCGTCGCGCCATCTTTGGTTGACATGGTAGGCCGATAGAAGATCGGGTAAGGGTAGGTAGTGGAGGATGTCTATCACCAATTCGGTGGGGAGGAGCGTCTCCATGGCATGTGCACGCGTTCTACAAGGGCCTGCGCGACGGGTGTGCGGTGGTGGCGGGGAGTACTAAGAAAGCACGTCTAGGGCGGACTGCGGTCCTGCAGTCTCTAGCGGTTAGCGCGCTGGGAGAGTCACCGGAATGTGTGGGTGAAGCTTGGCTTGGGTGTAGGCCGGGAGCGAGCGCAACGGCTCGCCCCCGGCCTACTCGGCCGACTCTCCGGAGCGTACTAAACGTTCGCGACCTACTTCAACTAGTTACTAGTTCTTTAGTCGGGACTTGTATGGTAAATTCCTAGTAATATAACGTTTACGACCAGGGTGCGGTGGGTGGGACAAATAAAGACGCAGGGGGAGGACCCCCTCGTAGCCTTCGGGAGCGGAAGCAAGGGGCCAGCGAGGCGACCTCCGCCGCCCAAGAACCGGCACCGCCGCACGTGACCTCCGCTCCGGTGCGCCCTCCCAGGACCCCGGAATAGGTAGGGGGAGGTCGGTGAACCCTCCCGGGAAAAATGGGCACCCGGGGAGCGAAAGGTCGGTGAAATGCTGGCTGTGGGTTCCGGGTATTGTTTAGGTGGCTCACCACTGGGTGGTGAAGAGATTCCGGGTAGATGGCCACGTAGGGGAGGCTAATCGGTGAAGCCTCCCGGGTAGCACTGCCGCCAGCCATGTGCTGCGGCCATCGCGTCGCGCTCACCGCTGTGGCATGCTCGTCAACGATCCAATCTTCAGGCACCTCACATCGTTCATCTTCCTGCTCAGTTCTTCCTCTATCTTATTCCTCAGGGTCATGTTCAAATCTCGCCGAAAGGAACTGTTCTTTCGCTCAAGAGGCAAACTTACGACCAGGTTTTTGTACCTATACTGGCTGAGAAGACGCTACTCCTCGCTGCGATCAAGAAGTTGGGCGCTAGGAGGTCCTCAAAAGAGGCCGACGACGACGAGGAGGACATCTAGTCTATTTTTTGCTGTATTTTATGTATTTGGACTCCGGTGAATGAGAACGTCGGAACGACTGGGAGAGTGTCCGGCGGATGTGTCCGGCGGACGTTCGCCGGACTGGGTGGCACACTTGTCTGCAGATGATCACATGGATCTGCAGAACTAAGACAATCACGGGGTTCGTTCATCCGCGATTCAGATGAGCTTGTGTAGTATTACCTGCAATCCCCGACTGCTTGTACGGCAGACCGACGTTATAGCTAGAATATGCTTCTACACGACATTCTCAAGATCTTGTCAAAGAGCACTGAATACACCGACAAGCCACTGTCGAAGCTTCTTACTCCTGAACAGGCGACAGCATTTTGTGACCTCATTCGCTGGCTGAAGCCCCGTATTGCCCTTGTTCAATCGTCGTATGTCAAGGAGCCCCCGCAAGCATTGCCTCGCGATGTCCATGATTTCTTGGTGGATGCCCTTGAGATAGACTACGAAGTGCTGAAGGTGGTGTGGATTCAGCTGCGCGAGATTGCTTGGCAATCCGGAGACACGGATGGGATTGAAAGGAAAGCTAAGGCACACATTATGAAGTTTCTGGATCATAAATCGGGTCTTCGTGTTGGTGCGTACAACTCAGGAGAGACTATATGTGAATTTACTCTGAAACTGTCTAAGGGTTTTATAACCTCGTACCTCCTCAGCGCACATGCAGCACCTGTATGCAGCGTGATCCTCACAAACATGGTGCAAGGCGTCCACAGGAGCTTGTTGAACCAAAGAGCTACGAGGCCGTTGTATACACGAAAGATATGGGCCCGCTTCCCGCTTGGTCGTACTCGTTGTACTGTCGTCGTACGTACGGTATACAATCTGTCAAGCTTCCTTACGACTCAAGCATCACTCAGGGTGTCACACCCGATATTACCACGACTACTACGTTCACGACAAGGCAACCGTCCGCACATACTACTCAGAACTCCCTGAGCTGTATCATACGGCCCAGCATATATACTTCATGGCTGACCTCTGCGATTACTTCGCTAATCAGATGATGCTTGGCTGGTGCGTAATCGTTGCCAACCATTCTATGATGCCGTAGTTATAGCCGTAAACACCATAGGTTGTCCGGAACAAACTGCGCACGTATATATAATGAGTCTGGAGGCGATGCCAAGGTTCAGAAGAGGCTTCCCACATCGTCACAAGATTGGTCTTTATCTTTCCGTCTGGATGCGGAACGTGTTTGGGAGGCTGTCCTACTTGCAGCTGTGCGCGAGGATCATTTCCGGCGTGGTACCATTCTTGAGTTGGTCCATAACGCCCCTAGTCATGCAGACCGATTGCGACCGGCGCTCCGTGCCTGGAACCTCTTGATGGCCGGGATAGGATACGATGAATGGAACCATGCATGCAACCTATGCTGCTGGTGCTATACAGATGAAGACGGTACTCAGCGTCAGTTTCATCCCTTCAAATCATCTCATGACAGCAACTGAAGGACAAACATACATCCAGGCATGGTGCGATCAATTGTAACAGACGGTATTGCCATCGGCCACCCATGTTGTGCTGTCTTCAACTGTAAGGAGCCCTTGCTGCTGAAGAAGGGTGCTCGGTTCTGTCAGATGCATGCCGCACTGGGATTTGATCGGCATTGTGTAGTCATGGGATGTCGCTCAGATTCTCCAGAGGGGCATAAAACATGCAATAATCCAGAACATCGAGCTATAGAGGAATACAAGAATACCGAGGGAAAGGCAATGTTTCAGCTCAAGAACCGGCTCGACCGTCTCAAAGTATCACAGCAAGCCGATACGTTCACTCACGTGGACTCTCAGGAGTTCTGGACTCCGAGTGGGACAGAAGGTGCTGGCGCTGGAGACGAAGATGTGGTTGAAGCTGCCAATGGACGGTTTTCTATCACAAGATTCGATCCCACTGCTGATACAGAGGATTCTCAAACACCTAGCTGTGATGGGAAGCCAGAAACAGGGAACCGCACTCTCCGTGCACATTTTGGTCGTCGCCGTACCCATAATGAGGAAACCTGTGTTGCCTCGTGTGGAGTACTTATAGCTCGTGCAACTTTCTATCCATCAGAAGGCCCTAATACAGTCCGGGTACGAGACTTATCTAACACTATTTTTTATACTAACATGGAGTCAGGACTTCTGGATGCAAGCTTTCCCTACGAAAGCATCCCTTCCTCGAGTTCTCTGGCACGACAACAACTGCAAGTTGGTTGCGATGCTTCGCAATGACTCTGAGGAGCTCCAGTCATACTTTGAAGATGTTCTCCTTCCTGTGGACGTGTTCCATTTCAAGTGCAAACACAAAGAGAGCGATGTGTTCTGCGGAACTCACTGTAACCCATACTCATTCCCCGAACTTCGTACGCCAGAAGGCACATGGCGCTTCAATTCATTGGCGGCAGAGCAATCCAACGCATGGCTCGGTGGCTTTCAAGCTATGGTAAGGGAGATGGAGATGGAAAGATACAACTTCTTCCTCGATGAAATGATACAGCGTCGCAACAGATATACAATTGCAGAGCTTGAAAGGAAGGGTGTTCATCCTCGTAGTCTTCCTCGAGAAGTATTATTGTCAGGCGAGTAGTGTATACATGGAACAGTAACTAGTATTATTGGGTGATGATTTACTGTGGCCAAACAATTTGCGACGGATCTGGCCATACATGTTAGCCCTGTGTGTCAGCATAGCAAAGTGCAAAAGCTTACCCCACATAGCGGTTGACGCAGTCTGATCAGGTAGTGTTGCAAAGACACGACTGCCACCTGTGAGCAATCGTAGTTCTTGTCCAGACCAGTCAGCAGGGCCGTAGTTATGCCCTGGTGTGCCGGGCGTGTCCTCAACATCTGTCTCTCCTTCTGCATCGCGGTCTGTGAGCATCGATGACTGGGACCCGAAGGGAGAAGTCGTCTGATGTTGAAGTTCAAGCTGCTCTGGGTGCGGGAGCGCAGTTGCAATCTTCTGTGTCGGATCTGGCCGATGCATGTTAGCCTTGTGTGTCAATATCACAAGGTACAAAGCTTACCCCGCGTAGCCATCGACACAATCTGATTGGGTGGTATTGCAAAGCCGCAGCTGCCCTCTGTGAGCGGTTCTAGCTCAGGTTTGATCTCCTGTGCATTGTGACGTTAGAAGTTCGAGAACAAATAAATAAATACATACAATCGGCGATGAATTCTGTCGAGAACAACGAGTAGCGGAAGACAAGCTCCCAGTCTTCTTCCACTTCTTGAAATCCTTGACGAAAGCACCCCATAGACCACTCTCCTGATGTTTGTATCCAATGAAACGCGCTTTTAGTTCTTCAGGGGCATTCAACCAGTATTTCACGTAGTTGTCGCTCCAAGTCGAGCTTGCCCATTTGTTAGCGGCATCGGGAAAGTGGTGTTCAAACACGATGGAACGTGCTTGCGAGGACGCCATGACCGACTCAAAGCCTCTGTGAAGTTCGTAAACATAATAGTCACCAGGGAACCTACGCTTTTTGGTGGACTTCGATGGTGCCACCACCACCTCCTCGTCACTCGAAATCTCAATAACCTCCGCAGGCAAAGGACGAGGCAGCTGAGACGAAGTCCTTGGACGAAGGTACACCCTGGATGCCTGTGTACCTGACAGCCGATGTGTTGGTGACGGTGGCAAAGACGCGGGGTGAAGTGGCGGAGACGATCGTCTGGGCGCTGGTGACGAAGAGCTGCGGGCACTGAAGGGATCTGGTGAACGTGACTGCGAGCGCAGCCCGAGGCTACGCGATGACGACGACCGGGAGGACGACGGAGAAGATGGTCCGCCCTTCTTTCTGGTAGATAAAATGCTTGTGGGATTGGGTCGTGCGTACTTTCTCCGGGGAGGTGAAACAATATCTGGACCGGATTTACGCTTGCGGCGTGGCGACGGCTGCTCCTGCAGCTCATCAGAGAGCCTGGGACAATCCAAGAGCTCCTCGTTGTTGGGACGCAATTTCATCAAGAACGTTGTCGTGCGATCATGCGTGAACGTCGTTTCGATGTCAACCGTCTGCCAGACTCCCTGCTCTGGGTTATATCGATCTATCCACGACGAGTTATCGAGTTTGAAACGCTTGATGATATCGTTGAATTGGGCAAGAGTAAATGAGGGGAATGAGCGGGCTTCTTGGATACGGCGCATTGGGGTGCATCCATTCTGTTATCACTTCATAAGCCTAAGCCATCATAACGGTAACAAAGTCACATACCTCATGCCATATAACCAGCTCGACTTCGTGCTTCCTCCGCGTGTCAATCGCCTGCTGCAGAGCCTTATGACTGAGTTGTATGTTCTCGGTGGTACCGCGTTCAAATTGCGAGGCTGTGATCCAATGCGGCGATATCCCGTCTGATAGATGCGGGCGACGTGACCGCCCGTTTGCACGGGAGGATCCTGCAGCTGGAGCTGATGATAGTGCAGCGGAAGGAGGAGGAGGAGGAGAGATGATTTCTTCAGATAATGTCGGAGGTACCATGGAATGCGCTAGAACGACAGGTTTAAGAACAGCAGGCGGCCCGGCGAGTCGCCCAGTGGATCCTGTGGTATTGTGGTCTGGACACGATTGGCGAGGCTGTCCGAGCCGTGCCGCATTTGAAGCTGCTGTGACGCAGCAGGATGAACAGAAGTGCGAGATGCATTTCTTCGCACCAGCTTTCCGCGTCTTCCGCTTTGTCAAGCAGCCATTCGCGCATAACATGGTCCCAGGGTCCGTCTCGGGAGGCAGAACATCTGGGCAGATGGCAAGCTTCAGTCCATCGAGGCTGCGCCACTGGACGAAGTATTCGACGAATTGTTTTGCATCCTCGTATAAAAACGGCTGTGTAAGTTTCGGCGTCCATGAGCAATGGCGATCTGAACACTACTGGAAATGTCAGAGCGCGTAATAAAACAAGCATCAAGCATCACATACCGTTTGGACCAGTCTTCCCCGGTCAATAGCTCCCCCTACACCCTTTCCTTTGTGAACACGAAGATTACCCATCGCGCCGCCGCATTTTTCGCACCTAGTATGCAGAGCAATCCTGAGGGAGGCAGCTTCAACCTGAGGCATGTTCAAGGAGAGGATCCCGCATCGTTCCAACCATTCTCGAGGCTCATATAGAGCTCACCGATGCTAGTGCTTTGCAGACAGTGCATTGCAGGTCAGGCTTTGCAAGTCAAAGCCAATGAAGAAGCCGGAAAACCACAAAAATCGAGCATAATCGTCGACAAGGCCCTCATACAAGACTCAAGTGGGTTGCATTCACGCGTTAAACCAGCAGTAGATAGCATAAATGTGAGTATAATTGCGAGCTGGCGATGACGCGGCGACGACATCGCGTTGGCGAAGTGAAAAAGCGTCACGTGAATGCAAAGCAGTACAGTGATCCACCGTTCCTCTGGACAGCACCACTCCCTTGGACACGGGCTAATTTCTCCACATCGCCTGACTCTTTCCTCTTGATTATTTATATATATATACATCCAATGGATCCTCACCATCTCTTGTAGCCCGATGGACAATATGTAGTGTTTTACTCGAATGAAAAATCGGAAACACCATTGTGGCTGTGCTATTCAATCTTTATGTGGGCTTTGAGGTGTTTGTGAGCTACTGTACCACAAATCAGTGTACATATTCAGACTCTACAGTGCTGAAAGCACTATCTGCAACTGAGCTCATGAGGGTACATGTATTAATGGGCCCAATATCGCTCCAGGTTTCTGCATGCTTCGGCGGAGCAGCAGCTAAGGCAGCCATGTGACTGTCGGTTAACCTCCGAAAGGTTTCCCGCGCTCACACCGGCAATACGGCAAAGTCACAAACGGTGTGGGAAAACCGCTGTCCAGAGGAACGGTAAAGTGGCTGTGAGGGGGTCACCCGTATTATGGCTCTCAGAATTTTTCTAGGATACCTACTACTCCAAAAATATTTGGGTAGATGGGCAGGATGTACAGCTAACTAATGATGCTAATTTAAAGAAGAACGAGAGCCCATGGGAGGAGCAATGCGCAGTACAATTTTTCCTGTCCAAGGGAACGGTGGATCACTGTACGGGCTTGGTCCTGAGCTTTCCCGATGACATCATAAATGCTGAAGCCCAAGACCAAACCCTTGTGAAACTCGCACGGTCACAAGGGAACAACAACGCGATCACAAGGGCACAATGCAAAAAAGAAAAATCAATTTACAAGGTACCGGTGGCCTTGTGGCCGGCGAAACGTCCGGCGGATGTGTCCGGCGGAGGCCTTCCTCGTGGATCCGACTTTCTGCGGTGAATGAAGTTCCGGGTAAATTTCGCCCCTAGTCAGGTCGGTGAAAAAAATCCGGGGAAACAAGGCTCTAGGAGCAGGTTTGGCGTCCCGGGCAAAATGCCGCGCGAGGCTTGAGCGCGTTCACCGACCTCCCCCTACCTATTCCGGGGTCCTGCCCTCCCATGAGAAACCTACATCTCGCGTAGTGTCCTCCGTCTACTGTATCAGGATCGGACTCAAAACAGTTGCACGCGGACCATTCCAGTTGATCCACCTCGATATCAATGTGGATCGGGAGAAGGAGCCAGCGGCCACTCTCCCGTGCGTACGCAGTATATACAATACACGAGACGATACTCAGCACACCTCTCATTCTGCAGTACTCTTCTCTTGCCTCGCCGTGGAAGTGCTACTTCCGTTCGAAGCCAGCGTCTGCATTGTTGCTGCTGCCGCCGTCGCGGAGTCCGGTACCCCGGACGCAGCCTGCGCCAGTGAACCGCAGTCCAGACTCGCGATGTCGATGTCCGGATTGTGGCTCTTGCACAGGTCGGCGAGCGGGCCGAGCGCGAAGACTTGGATATCGGGGGCGTCGTCCGTGCTCGTCGCGGCGTCCTGCAACGTGTTTGGCGTCATTTTGACATGCATCGCGATGGCAGGCGACATGGAAAGCTCACCGCGTCTCGGGGCCAGATGGGGACAGAGAATGCGCCGACGCCGGCGCGGGCAGCTGCTGCAATAGATATCGGTGAGCGGGAGCGAGCGGAGCTCGAGACGAGGCGGCGCTTACTGGAAGCTAGGACGTTCGCGTACGAGCCGAGATCCTCGAGTCGTAGCGGCGACGCGCGCGTGCATGAAAGCCATCCTGGGCTTGCTAGTGCAAGGACGACAACGGCCGCGAGGCGGCGTAGCTGTATGACTGTGAGCATCTCCGGGTGGTTTTTCTCTGGGTCGATGTATCTGGGTTGGATGAGAATTCGCAACGATCGGATCGCAAGTTGGATGAGGGTTCGTGCTGGACGATGCTAGTAATGTATAGATGAAAGGGGTTAAAATGTGTAAATGGATAAAGAGGCTGGACAAGAAGAGGGAACGCGTGAGCAGATGCAGTGCAAGATCGAGCGAGGACGCGCTCACCGATCCAGTCGCCGGGGGGTGAAATGCGCGTTGAAGGTGGGATAAAGCGCTCGCCACTGCTCGGCTGGAGGTATTTATTACCGCGGATCATGTTCAAGATGCCCAAAGGTTTGGTTCGGATCTTGGATCTGGGCAGATGGCGCAACCTTGGTAGTCAGATGTCAACTATGACACCTCGGCGTCCCTTGACGTCGCGGACTTGCGTGCCATCTCAGAGAACGTGCGGACGTATATGCTTGCAAGCTCGCAGCGCGTGAGTGAGAGGTGAGTTTGGATTGCAGCCTGCCAGCAATACTGCCGTGCTCTTTGCTACTGTGATCCACGCCTACTTCGCCTTGATCGTACCGTCCACAACGAGCTCCCGGATGCGGTCGATCGAATGCTGGATACCGCCGGCAAGTTTCTTCGCGATCTCGCTGGAGGGCGTCGTGTCGTCGGCGGGCACCCCGGGGACGCCGTTCGAGAAGGTGAAAGTGAGCAGGAGCTCGCCGGACGGGCTATAGGAGACGATGTTCGTGATACGGTTGCCCAGCGAGAGCTCGAAGTAAACCTGGTACGTCCAACACTTCAGCCCAATCTGGAGAAGGGGGGAGCGAAAGAGCGATACGCACGATTGCGGGCTCGTGCAGCTCGATCTCTTCGGTTGCGAGCGGGGCGTCCTCGCCGAACTTAACTTTGCGCGTCACCTGCGGAAGAGCGTCCACCTCAGCGACCCCGTATGTGTGATTTGGAGAGGGCGAATGCACCTTGGTGGGGGTGTCGTAAGCGAGCTCAACGTGAGTGATGACCGGCACGAAGCTCTTCGGGTTACGCGCTTTGATCCCGAGGCCTTCCCAGACCTGCGCCTCGGACAGCACGGGCGTCGCGCCGGGCGGGTTCACGGGAACGGTCGCAGCAACCGCACGGGCCATGTTCCAATCGGTAAGTGTGGTTGAACGAGAGATGTGCGGATGGAAAGAGTCTGCGAGCGATGCTGGATCAGGCGATGGATGCGATGATATCTCTCGCACGAAGAACACCCTCACGCAC
The DNA here is from genome assembly GCF_000264995.1 of Punctularia strigosozonata HHB-11173 SS5. Lineage (NCBI taxonomy): Eukaryota > Fungi > Basidiomycota > Agaricomycetes > Corticiales > Punctulariaceae > Punctularia > Punctularia strigosozonata. The sequence goes on from NW_006767451.1 coordinate 277,433, forward strand.
CTGGATATATACGACTCACTGCTGTACAGTCAAGTCACTCGATATGCTGCGATCGAGATACGGGAGATGCGAGTTTCCGCTGTTGGTTCTTCGTCGTTGAGGACATCCCTAGTATATATAGCGCGTCCCGGACAGCGGTGGGTCGCGTAAATCGCCCGGGTATGGCGTATGGTGTAATCAAAATCGCCAAGATCATCGCCGACGTGAATGTTAGAAAGCTGCGGGATGCCAGCGGAACGCGGCTCTCTACGTAAGCAACGTCAAGGCAATCCGTCAGCATGCAGTATGCGCAGTCAAGCCGTTTTCGAGCTTTGTTGAATGTGAGACTTACCTGGCGCTTCGGCATCGGGCCAGGAAGCAGTTCATGAGAATGACTTGGACAATAGAACTGAGAAGGGTGCGGGAGAACTCGTTGATCTTGGGCGACGTCGTCGGTCGGCATCGTTGCGACTCGCGAAGATGCTGAACGCGCGACACGGCTGAATTTGTAGGTAAGGTAGACCTCATGCGCGTCCGACCCCATAGCACGCGACACGCGTGACATTAGACGTAATACGAGCGAAAAGTTGATTGTCTCCCGGTCTGAGTAGCTTTCGTTCGAGATGCAACTGGGGTTCTACGATAATGTACTGTGCCGAAGTTTGACTGCTGCTTTCGAAACACAAGAATAAGATCCTCGGGAGGAGAGATGAAAACAAGACCGAGGCATGTGATAGACTGCCCTCAGTGCCAAGCCGTGCAACTTGGAGGTTTCTCCTTTCCGCCGCCGTCACAAAACCGGCTCCGCTGTATTGACTATCTGGCATCCATTGAGCTCTGTGGCACGTCGGGGATCACGACTTCACGTTATGCCCTACAAGAAGGGCCGTTTGCGCAAGTGTAACCTCGGCCAGTACGCACAACATTGTCGCCGCCACGTTGGAGCTATCAGCACGGAGGAGAACAGAAAATGTATGTCGCCAGCAGTATATCCATCTTACCGTACTCAGTATGATGTCTACTAGTTTCCATGCCTCCAGTTACCCAACTGTCTTGCAGCGGCAGCGCACCTCAATGAGGTTCAGGGATTGGTCACACTGCGTCACAGTCATGCCTCACACTCTCGCGCACCTTCTCTCCTTTCGCAGTTCGCACTCTCATCAGTAATTGTCAACGGTCATATCTATGTACAGGAGACATCTGTAAAATGCCGGTAACACTTTCGGTGAGAGCTAGTCTAATTGAGAGTTATTTGAATTTTTGCACCTATTACGTCTAATGTCACGCGTGTCGCGTGCTATGGGGTCGGACGCGCATGAGGTCTACCTTAGTCTCCCCGGTCAGAATCTCGATGCGCAGTGAAGACAGCCGTTCACACGCATGAGAGGCGGGACCTTTGCTACATAAACGCTCCCCCAAAGCTCAAAACATGGCGCGCAATCCAAGACGACAGCGCCTACGAGCAATAGACTAGAGGTGCATAGATATGTGTACGTAATATACAGCCGATCAGCACCGAGAGCGCTTCACCATTCTCAGCGGAACGTCGCCTGAAGCCCTTGCAATGAGCTACGAGGACGAGGAACATGGATTAGGGAAAGGCGCACCGGTCTTGAGCGTGACACCCATGGTCGGGTAAAGATGCTCAGCCCGCCAGTCTTGGAACGACGCGAAGCCCGACAGGTCGATCTCGACTCTCCAATCTCTCAGGAGATGCGTCAAGAAGCAAACGGCCTGGAACGAAAGGTGGTCAAGGGGTGTGCACAGATATGAAAGACACATTGAACGCACTTCCACGAGCGCGAACTTGAAGTTGAGCACGTTAAGGTAAGAAAAGCTGACTGAGGAAGCAGTATCAATTGCGACGTTACCTTCTTGCCCAAGCATACCCGAGGGCCGAACTACACCATGCGATGTCAGCAATATGTGAACGACCGGCTCGAGAATGCACTGCTCACCGAGAACGGCAGTAGGTCATCCGTCGTTTTCCCGTCCCACCGCGAAGGTCTAGCATGCAGGTCAGCCGCGATCCCGGGATTCGGGAATGAGAGACAACTGACATGAACTCGTCGGGCTGCGGAAACATACGCGGGTTCCGATCTGCCGTACCGTCAGACAGATTTGTCTTGACAGAAAGTAGTGATGGAGCGCACTGAGGCCAACCTGGTCCATGCACATCATCGTTCCCTTCGCCACGAACACGTCATGCGTTATCTCCGGACGATCCACATCGTTATATTGTATCACGACGTCGGCCGTCGGCGAACGTATCTGCACGTACGCCGGCGCTATCATAAGTACGTCACTCGTAAGTCACACATGAAGTAAGGATATGGGGGACTGACGGTACAGCCGCATCGCCTCGGAGAACGCGTGCAGGACCGGGTTGAGGTCGCTGAAGTCCTGGAAGGTGGGCTCCCTGTCCCCGACGACATCTGAGACATGTCGATATATCCGCTCCTGCTCTTCTGGGTGCACAGCGAGGAGCGCCAACGTAACGACAAGCGTGTGTGCCGTCGTCTCTGCGGACAGGCCATCATCGTGAATAATCCCTCGAGAAGGAAGGCCAGTGCGCTCACCATGCCCTTCGTCGCCCAACGAATTAGCGAGGATAACGAGAAGAGAACCAAGGAGACACACCAGCGAATAAGAAGATGAACAAATTGCCCATCAACTCGGACTCGTCCAGTCCCGCGCTGCCCTCTGCCTCACTCGCGGCGACCAGCCGCCCAAACACGTTCCTGTCCGTGCTCTCCGTCATGCCCCCAACTGCCTTGCGTTTCTGCACATCTGCCCGCTTCGACGAGATTTCGGCAGTAAGGTATTGCCTCAAATCTGCATACGCGACCTTGATGGTGCGCATCCTACAATCTCATGTGAGCATGGATGAGGTGGAACGAGAGAGCAAGGATGCTTACGCGGCGCTAGGAATGGAGAGGACCCATTCGGGCGCGACGATGCGGATCAGGAGGTTGGACGAGACTGTTACGATCACTTGATCGATCGTGCTGTGCAGACCGGGGTAAGACGGCGACTCTTCCCAGCCAATACGCATATCGACTGACAACGAGAAGCGTTAGAACGAGAGGTCACTGGAGGAAACGAAAGGATCGGCTCACATCCGCAGGCGGCAATGACAAGCAGGGCCATCTACGTTAGTGCTCCGTCAATATCGCCTTCAACGTTCAAAGCAGTGCATGCCTACCCTCGTAGTAAAACGATTGAACGCAGGGAAGTTGATCACATCTCCCGCTTTCCACGCCTCGCTGCTCTGCATCTGGTGGTACAGCGACGCTGTCACGTTCCATACGTCCGCGTACCTGTCGAACGTCGAGGCGTCAGATTCCCGCCTAGAGAGAAGATGCGCGAGGAAGGCGTGAGTGAGAAACATACGTCTCCTGGTTGAACGCCGGCGCGGCAATCTTCCTGTGCTTCTTCCACATCGCGCCTGTGGACGTCACGACGTTTTGCCCAAAGAAGCTAGTACGAAAGCGTGAGCTCCCGTCTAAGGTGTCTTGCGAATGGAGCGCACGTACGTCAAGGTGACTGCGTCCGCCGGTTTGTCGATGTCCCCCACCGAGTCCTGGGCCATCATTTGCTTGTACGCGTCAGGCGACGCGTTGTACATGTACCCGGTCCCGTAAAACAGTGGTACGAAGAGCAGCGCTTCGAAGGCCTTCTCGCGATATACTACAGTGAACGTGGGTCAGCGTTCGTGGTACGCCATGACGGGATTGAAGGAGACGCGCCGGTGTTCCACGCGTCCCAAACGTACTGAGTCGCTGCGGTATGGCTCAGCCTCTTGTCTCTGAGCTACTGTAGTGAAGACTCACAGGGGTTCCATCGACCATAAGGCAACAAGATCGCCACCGGCGTTAACGGTTGTATGAGTATGAATCGTACAGGAACACCCTTCACGGACTAGAATGACGCACGCATGGTCAGACGCGTGGACAGTGTCGGCACGTTCACGCACCTGAAGAGACCTCCATATAACGTAAAGCCGTCGTGACACGTAGACTCCGAGGAGGAGGAGCGCGGAGTTCGCGTTCAAGAGAGACAACATCTTGCTCGAGGAAATTCCTCTCGATCGCTATGCTTTTAAGGTCTTTCGGTCGTGCAGTAGTCGATCCATCTAGACCCACCCATCGGTCCGAGCTATCTTCTCAGCCGTTCAAGGGCGCGGTATGGGTGGCGTTGACAGTTGCGAGCGTACTCATATTTTCGTCTGTAAGTCATATTGCGGAAAGTACGCGATCGCGATGAAAGCGTGTTTGGTGTGAGACACGTCAATAGCTCTTCGACATGCAGTAATAGGTGCCTGGGTCGTTACCGCAGTTAGCTTTTGATGGCCGTCGAGAAAATCAGCATTCACCGTGCCTGAAACGCCGGCGTCACCGGGCGATATGGAAATGCTTTCGATGGTACACTGCAGAGTACGCAGCACGGTGATTCTGTTAGCATCGGTGCGATCAGTAGCCTCGCGTCTTGTATGAGCAGCAAAGCCAAGCGGAGGACCTGGACCAGGCGCGCGGAGACGACAAAGTGACCACATGGCTTCCACGTGCGGCGCTACATAGGGACTTTCCTGCTTTCGTCGCATGTTGTTTATCCTGCCGCCTAGCGACTCAGGGAAACGCAGATTACTCGAGAACTTATGTTATCTTCGCTACTACACACGCATACGCTGGAAAATCCACTGAAGCATGAAGATTTGGTCGCCACGGTCATGAGGCAGTCAGGTCACACACTTACCCCGCGGCGTTTCCCCTGCAGGTTCAGATCATTATTGCGGTCAAAGTCCTGTGAAGGTACGTTCGTGCTATCGTATTCACTTGAACCGGACAAAGCACGATTCAATATCTCCTGTTGCAGATGTTTCCTTTTGAATATCTTTACGTACAACCTGTGCTACGGTCCCACGAGATTATCGACATGCCAGCGCAGCGTTAACGTTTGAACGTGTACCTCCGCGTTCTATGGCTGTCAACCTCTCGGATGGCGCGATGGCCTTCACTAGGGCATTAGGTTCAGGCGTAAACGTGCGTTCAATCATCTTCAAGTATGTCCTGAATACGCGAGCATGTGTCTCATACTCTGCATCGCACCTTAGCAGACGCAAGGAGATGCTCGCGGAATCAACACATGGTGGGCGGATCGTGGTCGGCTGGAAGTACGTGACCATGCTCCCTGTAGCATCATACTCGTCTAAAGTATCCTGTCAATACTATGATGTAGGATCTCCCCGCACCAAGCGGCGGCACCGATGACCGCTCCGATGGTCCCGGAGGATGGCCTTCCTGTCTTCAGCAGATGCTCAGACACGACAACGAAATGGTCGCAGGCTGGAACGACGAAATCGACACCATACTCATTTTTGTAAGCCATATAAGATTCTTCACGCCCCCACATCCCCTGATGCAGTGCAAGGCGGGTCTTTTCTCCGCGATCCTGACAGCCTTCAGCGTTGAATCGTACAAGCTTCTCCAGCAAGACCCGGAGCAGACCTCGACCGATCTCCTCGCTCAAATCTCGCTGCAGCTGCAGAGCTTCTCACTCAATCCCGCTTTCGCCAATTCCACGCACACACCGTCACTGAAACGGACACATATACCTGTGTCAGCTGTGCGCATCAACAGCCTCTGGTTCACGAGCCTGGTGCTTGGTCTGGTGTCAGCACTGACCGCCATCTTTGCCCGCCAGTGGCTCCGCGAGTATGCCCATTGGCAGCTCTCTTCGTCCCGAGATAGCGTCCGCATCCGGCAATTCCGCCACGATGGACTCATGAGCTGGCGCGTGCCGACAGTAATGTATGCGATCTCCATCTTGCTGCAGATTGCGGTGGTCCTTTTCTTGGTTGGGCTCGTTGACTTCCTCTGGACGCTGAATCGCATCGTCGCTGGGACCGTCACTGCCTTCGTCGCCATCCCGCTGCTCCTCGCATTGGCATCTGCCATCATCCCAACGTTTGCTCCCAATTGTCCGTACAAGTCGCCACTGGCATTCTTTATATATCGTGCATCGGCGCTCACCATCTGGATGCTTGGGCAGCTCCGTGAATACCGCACGAAATATTTGATCATCAAAGGTGCTCCGGATGCAAACGTGGGTCCATCCTATGCCGAGCACCGTACGCGCCCTCTATCAGAAAGCATGCCGGCTACCTGGGTCCTTCGCGATGTAGGAAACGTTCAACGACAGCAGCCTAAGGCGCTCGATAGCGACAGTCACGCGCTAGATTGGATCCATGCATACACCTTCAATGAGAACGTGCGGGACACTATCCTTACTGAATGTCTTCCTGACATTTCCAAAGCCAAACGAGCGCAGGTTGCGGTCGAATTAGTTGCTAAAGCCGCTGACTATCGGCTTGGCGATCTTGTACGGTATATCCGAGCTTTCGGGACGTCACCTCGGCTTTCCGAATTGAAGGCCAAGATACACATGAAGCTTCTGGTGGCGGTCTATGCCGATGCATGCCCCTGCTCAGACTTGAGCTGCGTGAAGATCAACCGTACCGACATACATGCTTTGACTGAGCGACTGTCCACATTCTCACCTACCACGCAACACTCGTATTGGCAATTCTTGAAATACCGGATCATCCAGGGAAGCAAGCTGAGTGCATCCGAAATTCTGAGCTTCGCTCTCGGATTACAGGCAGCGGCGGAGAACTCATCAGGCGTTCAGGAAGAAGGTAGAGTCTCGTGTTGACGTACCCGTCGGTCGGAGTTTCATGTATACGCCCGCTTAGATGCCCGTTTGGTCCTTCAATGGGGCACCGGCTTGCCTTTCCCTGGTGATGGCTCGAAGGACAGTGGGGCTGCATCAGTCGCCTTCGATACAGCTATCACATCTGTCTTTTCCCTCTTGGAAAGTATGGCCTTCGCCGACATCCACGGTCTGCATCAAAAGCAGCCCGAATTGTTGGACAACTTCTTTGCGCACCTCAATCACTACATCCTTGCTCGCGTGCAAAGGCACAGTTGGCGTTGCCCGGCGGAGTGGATTATATTTATCTTTGGCGGCACTACATTGCCTATCCCACCTTACTTGACTGTCACGATGAGGGATTTAGCGCTTCAACGTATGTTCGAACCTTCGGAAGAGCATGAAAGTGGACTGGGCGATGCTCTTATGCGTGCAACGGTCCCGCTTTATCTCTGGGATGTGGACCATGCACAGCTATTTCAAGGCATGACAGATGTTCGCAAGGCCAGCATTGGTGCATACCCTGTCTGCCTCTTATTAGAGGTATTTTGCTCATCATAGTGCCTGTCATCTAGCCCCGCAAATCGTTACCGATAACGGAGGAAATGAAATGCTAATACCGGATAAACCCGTGTTCTTGGATGCCATAATTCACGATTGGAACTCGATCGGTGATGTTTTTGCTATACTGCATGACCGGTTTCACTGATCTTGCTTTCGCGCAGCGCACGCCATGAGCCCATGGTATCAGAGTAATTTTTCCATGGCTACATTCCTTGAGCAAATGCCCTTTACGGAGTCTCCTCAGACATCCGCATCGCATTTGCCCAGCGTCGTACCTTCCGGTGCAGGTTTTGTCGCTGGGACAGCATCATTTCCATTGTCCCGTGACAGCTCCTTGGGGAAAACTCAGCTCCATCCAACGACTGATTCCACCCTGCCGCAGACTGCGTTTGACTCCACCACTCGAGACGATCGTCGATCTACGGACGATACAAACACTGAGGCGGGACCTAGCAGACACGTGCGATTTAATGACGAAATGTCGTATCAATCCCTGGTCCACACATACAACAACTCGAACATTATTCCCTTCATCGCACCTACTTCTCCGGAAGAGGTGCCTTTACCCCCTTCCGACCGCGATGAAGAACATGACTTGGGGAGTGTACTTGACGATACCACGTTATCCGAGCTACATCTGCCCTCGGACTAGAGGTCACGGTATAAAAAAGATGAACCTTCGATCCGGCAGTGTTCGCAACCTCCAACCAGTATCGACAGAGATGCATCATCATTTGAAACTTTAGCCACTGTTCAAGACCCGTTTTCCGCGACACCCTCTAATCCACTCCCGACATGAGCGTTAGCCAATAGTATTGATGGTGTCATGAAGCATTCAGATGTGAAGATTGCCTCAGGGAGCACACGAAATGCCTCCGCATCCTCATCAAGTCGGAGCACATTCTGCGGGGAAGGGTTACGCTGTGAGGACGATAGTTCTACAACGAACCATACGAAGGGTCATCTCACAACAGCTTGTTTGCGGCGGCATCATAATTGACTATACCATGTAATATACACACGGGTGATTCCTTGAATGTGCAGGTGCAAGGTTAATATGAACCCGCGCGAAACCTGGGGACGACCGTCTGGCGCACCTGCCCGTAAATGATAGTCAGATACTCGTGTCGACATTGAACACGTTGTGAGCGACCCTCTACCATTGCACGAGTTACTGACGCGGACGCGTTTCACAGTCCACGTTGGACTAGCCATTGTACGGAATGAAGACACGTTGAATCCGTGTTATAGGCTGCTTAGCGATTCTTGAGACCAATCACTTCGTGAACTCGTGACATTACCTGATGCATGTATTCCCCAAATTGAGGGGGGGCCACAGCATGCTGCTTTTGATGTTCCAGTCTCCGACTACTACGGAGTACCGTAGTCTACGCGAGAACGTCATGCATCACGCCGTGATTGATGGCTGACTGCGACTTGTGCTGCACACTTTGTTGATGTCATTGCCGAAGAGCGCGAGCCGCCGATGGTTCAAGAATGCACAGTACATTCCGTTGAACTGCGTATCTCCGAATGACATTGACTCACGTTCAGTCTACAGCCATTATACCCGCCCCGAGACGAAGGCTAAAGCTTGAAGCCACAAGTGCCGTGCCAACTTCGAGTGTTCTGGGCGCTTTATCTGGGCCGATTACTCATTGTTGGCTAATCACCTGTAACGCTGTGAAGAGCAGAGATGCACGCATGGTCGATTGCGGTTATCAACGGACGCGGCCGCGGCATGGGTAGCGATCAGATAGCATCTTTAGGATTCTTGGTGTAGCTGCAGGGTAGCACATTAGTCTGAAGGGCAGTCATCCCGCGGTGCTGGAAGGCTGGAAGCCGTTTCAGGGGCTTCGTCAGGGCTGCCTACAACGGATTTTCCGAGCCTCCGGGTCGAAATGATCGCGGGGGAAGTCCGGTGGCGGTGCTACCATGACGAAGCCGATCCTTGCCGAACCGCGCGCCGGGCCATATAGCGTGTCAGCACCGGACAGGGGCCCAGCAACTTCGCTCTTGCCACCACCTCGAATGGTACTAGCTTCCATCCATACCTCCAGATATACCACCAATCTGTTGGTAACATCTCTATCGCACATTCTATCCAAACATGTTCCCAACTTGCTCGGCTCGCTCGGTCTCCGCAACGTCGTCGATGGCGGCAGCGTCAGCGACCCGCACGTCCACACGTTCGCGAAGCGCCAGTCTCATGGCGAGTTTATCGCGTTCGCCTGTCTCATCCCCGTGTTGGTCTTGTTGTCGGGTCTGTTTGCCGGTCTGACGCTAGGGTACATGTCGCTCGACGAGACGCAGCTCAACGTGCTCTCTATCAGCGGCACACCGTGAGTCTCCGGTTTCGTTATCGTGCCGTGACGGCGCGCTCATCTAACCCGTCTGTCTCGTTCTTGCAGAAAGCAGCAGGCGTACGCCAATAAGATCAAACCTATCCGGAAGAACGGCCACTTGCTGCTGGTCACGTTGCTCCTCGCGAACATGATCGTGAACGAGACCCTGCCCGTTATTTCGGACCCTATCCTCGGCGGTGGCGTTCAAAGTGTCGTCGTCAGCACCGTCCTCATCGTCACCTTCTCCGAGATCATTCCCCAATCCGTTTGCACCCGCTATGGCCTCGCTATCGGCGCCACAATGGCCCCGTTCGTCAAAATCCTGATCTTTGCCCTGGGAATCGTCTCCTGGCCGATAGCCAAGGTGTTGCAGTTCATTCTCGGACCGCACCACGGGATCATCTACAGGCGCTCGGAACTGAAGGAGCTGATCAACATGCATTCCGCAACGGAAACGTACGGTGGCGACCTTAAGCGCGACACGGTGACGATTATCGGCGGCGCGCTCGACTTGCAGGAGAAGATGGTCAAAGACGTGAGTTCCGTGTCCCCAGAGCTTGCGACGGCCCAAAATTAGCCCGAAACGCTCCCGCTGTATGCCGTGACGCTCCCACACGGCTGGTGAACCGGCTGCCGTCGTGGGCTCTCTTTCTCCGGGTTCGCGGAAACACGGCATGGCTAACGTCATTCTGCTTAGGCTATGACACCGATTGAGAAGGTGTTCATGTTGCCCATCGACGCGAAGCTCGACGAAGAGACCTTGCGGCGTATATGCGCCACTGGCCACAGCCGCATACCCGTATACGAGGAGATCGATGTACCTGTCGGCGCTAGTGGTGTTATTGAAGGCAGGAAGATCAAGCCAAGCATGCAAAAGGTCAAGAAGATCATCGGCATCCTTCTCGTTAAGCATGTGAGGGCCATCGTTTTCGAGTTGCCGACTATACTGACATATCGTTCTAGTGTGTTATGCTCGACCCGAGCGATGCTGTACCTCTGCGGAAGATCCCCTTGAATCGTGTGACGTTCGTCCCTCAGAATGAGTCCCTCCTCGGTATCCTCGATAGGTTCCAGGAAGGTCGCTCGCATATGGCCATCGTCACACGGTTCAGCAAAGAGAAGGCTGCGAGCGTGAAGAAGGTGGTCAAGAAGAACTTGACTCAACGTTTGCGCGAGCGCGTCATGGGTGACTCAGACTCCAGCAGCGATGAGGAGCCAGATGAGAAAGAGGTACATAAGGGCGGTCGGGATGAGCCTCTCCACCCGAACGCTACGTTGCGTGGTGGCGAGTCCGGAAAGGAAGACGGTAAGCCTTTGTCGCCCGTTCGCACGAATTCGGGTCGAGGGCGGAGCAAGCGTCGTAATCCGGACCTCGAGATGGGACTGGGGTTGGCGATGACGCCTATTGAGGATAAAGACAAAGAGCAGCAAGCGAAGAGTCGCAGGAGTAGCTTGCAGCTCTCCAGAGGTCCCGCGCTGGAGCAGAGTATGCCGGCCGATGCGGTTCTTACCCGCCAGGCCGCCCAGGATTTCTTGCAAGGCTTTGATCACGCCATCGCCCCTCTTGGCATTATCACGCTGGAGGATGTTTTGGAAGGTTCGTAGCGCCTCATCTGAGTTTGTAGGCTTTCACTGATGAATATCGACGTTCAGAGCTCATCGGCGAGGAAATCTACGACGAGTTCGACAAGGAAGGTCTGCACGCCGACCTCTACTCTGCCGCGCCGCCAGCAAAGGCACCGGCTCTCCAACGCAAGAATTCGGCACCGCAGCTCGGTCATGACGACAGCACGATCACGACTGGGTCCACCGTCGTTAGCGGGCCCACCGGCTTGAAGAACATCAGCACCATCGCACTGCCCGGATTCAAGAACCTGAACCCATTTTCGCGCTCGCGGAGCGCGCCGCCGACGCCGAGGAAGAAGGACAAGGTGCTCCCGATGGACGTGGTTGACGACGACGTCGTGCTCCCTCCCCCGGCCGTTGTAGTCAATCATCTGCCGCCTGCCGAACAGAACGAGCTAGAGCTACCGATTCCGGTTCCCCCGCGCATCGTCGTCCCCGAGGAACCTTCTTCAAGTCACGGCGAGGCCTCGCCCATTACGGCCACCTTGGGTTACGGCGACGAGGGCCCGCGCATCGACGCGCCTCGCCCTGTCTCCGCTCTGCCTAGAACAGTTGTCGGCAGTTCGCTCATGCCGTCGCGTAGCACGAGCCCCGCGCCGAGTCTTGAGCTCTTCCTGCACGAGCGCCGGCGTAACAAGCGGGACAACCCCGGCGCGGCGCAGCAGCCCCCGCCGCCCAGTCCTGTGCCGAGCCCACCGGGTACGGCCACAGGTTACGGCTCGTCGACGATCGCGAGAGCTGCGAGCGCGAAGGGCGGGAGGTTCAAGAGCAGTCCGTTGACGGGCGGGGATTTGACGGGGAGAGTCGTCGCTGAGCAGGTGAAGAGGGATTTGAGCGTGCCGATGGACGCGGGGCGGAATCCGGGGCGTATCTCGGAGGCGAGGGAGGATGGAGACGAGCAGGAACATGAAGAGATGTAAGATATTTTGAGGTGTTGAGGGGGTTCTGCTGGTCTTTTCATGGACGGAACTGCTGGAATGAGATCGGGGTAAGAGGATAGCGTACGTGTATCATTTTCGACCTTTTTTTCCCTTTTCTTTCCCTTCGCTTTTTCAACTAGCTTGCAATCGATTGCTCGTACATTGTAGATGCATTGGCTTCATCATTTTCGAGATACGTTGCGCGTTATGTATAGTATTGATACTGACGGATGCCGGAGTGTTTTTTTGCCTTGAGCCGTGACCTGCCGCGACCTCCCCGCACGACCTTTGAATTCTTCGTCCTTCGTACCACCGTACGCGTTACAGCACCGTGAAGCAATTTGGGCAGCGCTATGGTTGCGCACGATCGCATCCCTTTCGCTGCCACGTGGGCCCTTGCGCTATCTCACGCTGATAAACCTACGATACCTATGAGCCCCCGCATCACACCACTTTAGAGGAATATATACTCGTGCTGAGGCCTCTCACGATTCCAGGTTCGCGAAACAGGACCCGCGTTCTCGACTTCATGAAACAAGAAGATTGCGCGGCCTCACACTCGACATTCGGTGTGTTGTTATTGGCTGCCCAGTGCCTAAGGCAGTGATGCTGGTCGCAGGAGGCGGGTGTTCGCCACTCGGGAATGGGTTATAAAGTCGTAAACACGACGGAGGGTTCATCCCGAACGATATGCTGTCCGCCTCGAACGCATTGCTGCTATTCGCAGCGGCGTATGTGCTAGGTCGTATTTATGCTATATGGAAGATTCTACAGGTACGTGCTCTTATATGCTATGATGTCAAGATGGTTATAGTTTACTCCTCGTCTTCAGTCCGTGAAGGGTGTCCCTGTCCAGTTTGTTCTCATACAGCCACTGACGTCGCTCGCGATCCTCTTGCCACACGGCCGTTGGAACCCTGGTAAGCATCATGCGAACAGATGCACGCTTCCCCTTGAGATTCATCTATGCTGCAGGAACGCACTACGTCTGGGATGCCCGGAGCACTGGTACGAACAATGAACCTCATCTCATTTGCGTTCCCGTGATCACGTCTTGCCTATAGCATACAGCGAGAGGCGTTTCGAGGCCATACACTTCGTCCCGCTGTTATACGGGTCCGGCTACTTATACAACGTGTCTCCGGAAGCTTACAAGCAGATTATGAGCCAAGATGGGATGGATATACAGAAACCGGTGGAGGGGCTCACACTCGAGTAAGGAATATTGACATCCCAAAGGTCCGTTGTGGCTGACTCGCATCATCCAGCTTCCTAGGGTCGAACGTGGTGGCCTCGAACGGCGACATGTGGAAAAGACACAGGAAGATTGCTGCACCTGCTTTCAATCAGGAAACGTGTGTCATCCACATCATGCCTCGGACATGGTCGCTTTGACACCGCAACGTAGCTATGCTGATGTATGGGAAGTCACGGCGAGGTTGTATCACGAAATGCTACAAAGCGAAGCATGGAAGGCTGGCGACTCCATTACATTCCCCGCCTTCAACCACTTCACGACACGGGTATGATCGAATAACGTCCCTGGTGGATTACTAGTGCTGAGCTGAATGACCTCCAGATTGCCCTCCTGGTCATTGCTGCCTGCGGCTGTGGGTCATGAACGTTTGCGAAATTAACCGAACTCATCGTTTCCCTAGTTGACATGCGCATTGGGTGGGATGAGTCTCCGTCGTATCCCGGCTTGCACAGTACAATTGACAGAATGATCGTCACCGTTTCCTCCAATCTCCTGTTCCGCATTCTCGCTCCGGCGTGGATCCTATCTATACCCAGCGCAATGTAAGCTTTCTCTCCAGATCTGCCCACTTCGTTTCTGTACAAGGATAGTTACCTGACGTGAACCCAAGCATGCGCCGCATAAAGATTTCCTACGAGGACTTGCAACGGTACCTTCATGCCGAGATCTCGAACAAGCGGGCAGATTTGCGGAAGCGAAAGGCCGTCGGAGGGGCGACGGAGACTACGGATCGAAATGTGTTCGGAAGGCTTGTGACAGCGAGCGAGTCTGAGGGAAGTCGAGGCTTAGATCTTTCGGAGCTCACTGGGAACTTGTTCATATTCCTCTTCGCCGGTGGGTTCTCGACATATATCGTAGTCACCATCGCTGAACCTCTCCATAGGACACGGTAAGAGCGGCGTTGCTGCTTCTGTTCAAAAATATTGAAGGAGACTTTCAGAAACAACTGCGCACACCCTCGTAGTGACCCTCGCGCTTCTTGCTGTTCACATGGAGGAGCAGGAGAATATTTGCCGTCACATACAAGAAACGATTGGTAACAGGGATCCGGTAGGTTGTATCGTGAACCACAAGTGGCACATTACTGAATGGTCCCCGTAGACCTTCCAGGATTATAGTGCTTTAGGGCCAGTCTTACACGCCTTTTATGAAGCATCCCGGCTATATCGTGAGCCATCGTACTCAGCCTTATTTCTTCTTGTGCTGACGCTCGATGCGCCATCAAGCCGCCGGTTACGTGCAGATCCGGGAACCCCAATCCAACATCGTCCTGAAGTTCCATGATACGGAACGTCCGGACGCACAACGCGATGTTTTTGTAGCAAAAGGCATTCTTTTGTGCATGGACCAGGTCGGCTTGAGTATGTAGTTTCGGTCTTGCATGTTCAGCACGGACTGACAAAGGAAGTGCAGATCGCAATCCTCGCACGTTCCCGCAACCTGAGGACTTCATGTGAGACCGCCTCCTCTATGCAGGAATTATATTAATTCCCTATTAGTCCTTCACGATGGAGAGACAAGTCCGCCGACGACCTAGTCGCCTTTTCTGTGAGTAATTTGATTACCCACCCATGCACTTAGGTGAGTGACGCTATGCCCCATAGTTTGGCCCTAGAGTATGCTTAGGAAAGAAGGTAATGTCGTGCTCTGTTCTCATCCTCGCCCGTATTTCACCATAACCGCATTGCGATCAGTTCGCTTTCGTCGAGGTACGTCATATCCAGCTTTACATCAAATTCTATACATGCCTCCGATAACATCACAGGCTGCGTGCTTCCTCACTCACCTCCTGCGGGACTGGAAAATCGAACTGGATCTGACCGGTTACTCATCATTCGAAGAATGGCAAGCGAAATACATGTATCCGCTTATGGGGATTACACTCAAGACTGGTGCGTCGTGTCTTCGTTGAAAGAGCTGCACATTCGGGTGCGCTGATTATGACATCGATGGTAGGGGATGTCCCGCTGAGGGTAGTGAAGCGGCCGTCTTGATGTGGCCATTAACCCTACTCTAGTCTGCCAGTTGTAGCTGCTCTTGGAATATTATGTCGTGAATTCTTTGAAGATACTGCGTCATGATGGATTTTGTCAATTTACCTGTACTCTAAAAAGTGATGTGCAGAGTGCTGTGGGCGACATCGCGCTCACAAATTTGGTGTTATGCACCATATCACAAGCAATAACTTGCGTAGAGATCTTGAACGCATTGGGGTAACAAACGATAAAGAGCAGTGCGGATTGAACTACCATACGGCGGGCATTGCATAGACAAATATCGAGTACCACCGCGCTGGCTGATTTCCCTGATGGAAAGCGTGAACCTGACCGCCGTCCTCGGGTTCGAGGGTATTATTGACCTCTGCCCGGTGGCCATGTCCGATAGACAGAGCCTCAATTTCGGAATCATCCACGGGTGGAAGTGGAACATGAGTCGGTGAGATGGGCAAGGTACGGTCATCTAGGGAGAGTGTGTACCCCACCTCCCTCGAATTTCCAAGTGGATATGAAGATGCATTAGATGGTGTGATATCAATATCTGATATGTCGCTGCTGCCCTCAAGTGCAAGGGTCCGATACTCGTCCTCATCTTGAAACGGAAGGGGTACATCCGCGGGTGAAATAGGCGTGATGGTTAACGGGTCACCATCTTTGTCCTGGGTCGGGAGGTCGTTGAATTTCACGTGTCTGCTAGAACCCGGTCCGGGGGAGGAAGGAGGTGAATAGTCTGGTGGTCCGTTCCATACGTTTCTGGAATTGTCAGGCCCATTGTGCAGGGGAGCCAAAGGAGAAGATGGCAGAGACTCGGATGGATTCTCTGTTGCAGGCAAGAACCGGCTATCAGTCATGTTTGCGTCGGGTGATATGGGCTGAGCTTGCGACCGTGGACTTATGCGATGCACTGAGCGACAAAGTACAGTGGGAGAGTCAAAATTGTTCATTTACTACTCACATTCAACCCGTATTCAGACGCACCTACTGAATTCCAATCGGATACGAGAGCGTCAACGTATGCGGGTCTTACGGGTATTAAGACTTCTTCGCCCGTGTCTTCGTCAATTTGGGACATTATCTGCAAGCCTGTCCAAAAGTTAGACATATTCCTGAGTAACTTGGGTAGAGCACAAGTCACCATCTTTGTGATCTTCTTCAGGAAATATTTGTTCAAACATTTCATGATCCACGTCCCACATATAGAGCGGGACAGGTGGACCAAAAATGGTGCCGGTATCCGCCTCTGAGTCCATACTCTCGAACTGCTCGAACATCCGTTGATGTATTATCACCGATGTGGTGAATGAAAAGTCCATTGGCACGAACCGCATACCAATCACGAATCGCATCCACGCTGCTGGAAGGCGCCAAGTCGAAGAATCCGGGTCCAAGGCATGTTCCCGTAGACGGTATTTAAGGTAGCGATCGATACGAGCAAAGAATTCGTTCAAAAGGGAGGGGGCATCCTCTATCCAGAGCAGCAAGTCTTCCGCCCGCAGTTCGAGCATGTAGTGCATGCCATCTGTTATGTGTCGCTCGAATTCGATGGACGAGGTAACTCCGTCATCCACGACATCGACTCCAGGCACGGGTATCGTGACAATATGTTTGAGGGCTGCGTAAGCATTAGCGATGGTCGAATATATTGCATTTGTGGACGGAGATCCTGCTAGCCACCCTTCCTCAAACATCGGGCGCTGCTCTGACGCATTATCTGGCGCTTTCTCGATTAAATCAGGGTCGGGTGGCGTGGACTGGTACCGAGATCGAGGGCTCATTGCCTGTGCTATCGTATCATTTGTGGTTTGCATTAGCGCATTTTACATGCAAATTGTAGGATCTCACCTGTTGAAGTCCAGTCAGACACGATAGCATCCATGAATACCGGTTTGTCGGGTATTAACATTTCTTCGCCCGTAGTATTGTCTACATCGATACGGGGCTCTAGACCTGCGCTTATGTCACTACAATGAACACGCAAGCATTATGCACAGAGCACAGACCTTCAATACGTTGTGAAGCGTCAGTACCGTCAGCGCAAGTACCGTCAACGCGCGCGCGGAGAGCTCGTGGAACTCCTGATCCCACAGATACAACGGGACAGACGCCTTCTCGATAGCAAGTTTCATCCTGACGTCCTCCGATGGATCATATATCTGCATCAGTACCACGCTCCTGAACGTTAGCGCGAAGTAATGCGGCACGGATGGCACAGAGAGCGCGAATACAATCCATTGAGCGGGGCATCGCCAGGCGTCGTGACCAGAGATACACCTTTCCAGTCGGTCAAGAACATATACATTGACGTTATTGAAGAAATGAGTCTGCAGGTCCGGATTCTCCTTGGTCAGATGTGAATTATCGTCTGGGTTGATAGTCTCCAAGAGCCGAAACGTGGCTGATATGGCTGTATCAAAGGCCTTCGTCTCAATTGCACTGCGCTCCGTATCATTTATGAGGGGAGGAGATAAGCTAGCACTCCATCGAAGCACGATGCACATGTCTGAATCGTCCGTGATATTAGTTACGAGCTCTCAAAAAGCACACTATATGAAACCGACCTTCTCTGGGGATGGGTAGTGATTCTTCCAGTGCCGCATCTATACCCAAAGCGAAGCTGCAAATTTCTGTGGGGGAAAGTAGCCCTCCGGAGATAATACGACTCTTGAGGAACCGCCAATGTGCTCGGCGCGTTTCAGGAGAGGCGGGGGATAAGTGTTCAGTCAGGATATGTATGTCATTTCGGGATACCTTCCCGCACTTCGGATCTACGCACGGGCAGCTGTCAGTATAGGCTGCCAGCAAGAGTTCCATGTGAATTCGAGCCTTCAACTCGGACAGCTGAGGCGCGGACCCAGTTAGTCGTATGTGACGGAGGAGCTCGTCAAACCGGTATCCGGAAGCTGTTGCGACCAGTTTCACCACCACTCGCGCCCGTTTATCGCTCGGGATGTCCGAGAGGCATTCAGCCAGAATGCTGTCTCGCATGCCTTCATGGAAAGTGTACGCGTGGATCCAGTCTAAGGCACCGCTGTCGCTGTCGAGGTCCTCCGGAGATCGGTGTCGCACGTTCAGGACATCGCGCAGAACCCAGGTCGAGGGCATCCGCTCACGCAACGCTCGACCACGGAGATGTTCTAAGCGACGACGGATGGCGACTATTGTGTCGCCACGCAGAGATTTTGGGAGAGGAATCGCCACGCTCAAACTCGCGATACGTCCGATGAGCCACAGAATAAGGACTGAAACACGGTAGATGAAGTACGCGAGCGGCGACTTATAGGGGCAACCTGGGGCGAACGTAGGGATTATCGCGGAGGCGAGCAGGAGGAATAGAGGAGCTGCGATGAAGACCGTAATGGTAATCGCGACGATCCGGTTGAGCGTCCAAACGAACTCGGTGAGTCCTGCTAGAAAAAGGACAACAGCCATCTGGAGGAAGATGGAGATGGCGTTCATCACTGCCGGCACACGCCAGCGAACCAGGCCATCGTGACGAAACTGCCGGAGGCGGACGGTTTCTCGTGGCGAGGAAAGGTGTTTCTCCTTGGGAATAGCTAGATGCCAAGGGACGTACTCGCGAAGCCACTGACGAGCGAAGATAGCGGTCAATGCTGACGTCAAACTGAGGACGAGACTTGTGAACCAGAGGCTGTTGATACGTGTTGCGGCCTCTGCTATGGACGTGGTTCGGGGTGATGGAATATACGTAGAATTGATGAATGCAGGGTTGACCGAAAAACTTTCCAGCTGAAGCGAAATCTGTGACAGCGTAACCGCCGATGCTTGTTCTGGGTCCTGCTGCAGCATCTGGTACGACTCGACGGTGAAGGCTGTGAGAACTGCGGAGAAAAGACCAGCCTGTCTTTGCATGAGGAGAGATAGCCAGGATACGTACGACCTATGAACTCACAAAAATAAGTATAGTGTTGATCTCATCGTTCCAGTCCTCGATCATCTTCTTATCGTATCTGAGCATTTCTTCAAGACAAGTCGCCCATCCACCCTCAATCTCCGAATCGCCGTCACGTCCTTTCGGTGCAGAATGCTGAATTGCGCATCAATCGAGCGGTGAAGGCGGGCAAGGACAGTAGATACCTTGAGTTGCGCAGGATCAACCCGCCATGATCCCACTTGCTGTCCCTCGCGTTCGTGGGCCACAGGGGTGGCCCGGGGTGGTAACAGCGATGGCGCGTACGACGCGTCGCGTAGCTCCATGCTGCCTCGTTCATGCATAGGATGGGCTTGAGCCATCGCAAGCTCGGTGCCGTGAGCGAGCAATGAATGAATGCGCAGGTGGGCATCTGTTAATCGATCCGCTGGCGACCCGGTATAGTTCCGATTCTTGTGGGTCCAACGACGCCGTGGAAGTTTGATGCAGACGCTAAGCAGGCAAACATTCGTATGGCCATATCATCGTGGATGCCGGCATGACCGTCGGCATCCCTCCTACCAAAGCATTGAGAAAGACGTGCCAAATACAGGTGAAGCTGCAGGAAGAGCAGTGTGAAAGGCGACAAGCAGGTCGTTGGTGGCGCAAGACAACAGTGGGAAGCGCGAGATAACGCTGGGAAGTCCGAAGAGCCAGGCGCTGTCGCATGCTCTTAACGATAGAAGAACTTCGCCCGCGGGATGAATATTTCACTGAAGTCTAGTCATTTCCACCATGAAGATGAAACAAGATTGCGACCGCATCTGGGCCTACGGCACCGAGAACGCATTGTAGAGAGCACTGAGCTACTGAGCTACGTGTAAAGGTTGAAGTATGGGAGCATGGAGGAAAGGTTCGACTCGACGCACATCGACCACCCGGCACCACCGCCGATTTGTCCCGACTTGCTTCGGACTGAATTTGCATCTAGGATTCTACCTGAGGTCGTGCAACTGCCCGAAAGCGTCTTCTGACATCGTAGATCACTTCCATCGAATGCTGGGTCGATTCTACACGAGAACATAGGGGGGATATGTTCATTGGGCACCCCTACTAAGAGGAACGGAAAGGGCACGTGCGCATAGTCAAACTTACTGTCCGCGAGCAAAGTGACGCCAGCAGGGTCATGGTGCGGTGCACCTTCGGTGAAACTACCCCCACATCGACGAGTCGGAGCCGAAACCGGATCATGCAGTCGAAATTGCATGATCTGAACGCAGTGGGTGATCGAGCTCGAGGCGCGGAGGGGTGACTGGAAAACCCTGCCCTGAGCGCTTCTCTCGACAAATCTGTGTAATGACGAATGCTACGAATTTGAAGATTGCAGCACCCATCTTACCTGTAAGAAAGTCGTGTTACGGGGAGCGTTGGCGTGGCGTTGCACCGGTACCTGTGCACATGTTACTCTGAGCCGGCTTGACGCGGGCCGCTCTGCCGAGGTGAACTGGCGCTTAACCTTACCGCAGCCCCCGCCTGCTCTCTTTTACCTTTTCCTCGATGCTTGCTCCCGTTCGACGACTTCCAACATCCCGCGACGTGCGAGACATTGCGGGGGAAACGCACACCTTCGGCGTCATCTTGAGGGTGCGCTCGATCTGTATGATCGCTCTCATAGAACACTGGGAAGAGAAGGTTGCAAGGAGAAGTAAATTCAGAGGTCGCTCTACTTCTTCGCCTAGAATGCGGGAGCAATTGACTCCTTTCTCCAACCCCGACTCCCGACCTCGCTCTTCACTACTGGCGTCACGCGCTGGATAATTGCGACATCGCGTTTTAAGCTAGCATTCTGAACGACTCGACCTGACTTCGGCTTTTCCACCATGCTGATGATTATAGCCTCTGCAAGCTCCTCGTCGAGTGTCTCGTCCAGATCGTAACTTAAGCGGGCCGGACCTCCCCTCTCTCGCTAACCTCCGCGCGCGCCAACGCGGGCTCGTCACCGGACGCGTTTTAGTCCCAGGGCAGCACGAGGTTCTCGCCGAAGATACACCGCACGCGTGGCGTCAGGGACACGCCGCCCTCCCCGAACCGACATTTATAAAGCTTCGCGGCGGGCTTCCCCATGGCACGGAGGACTTCGGCCCATTCACTTCCTGTCGTCGGCATCCCTCCTCGCGATCTACGATCTACGCCCCGGCCATGTCTGAGTACGGAATGCACGAGGCGCCTGCGGACGTCGTCGTCGCGAACAATGACGAGCTCGTACGCAAGCTCGACGCGAACGTCATCGCCGATGCCGCGAAGGCGGACGCGCAGGAGCACAAGATGACCGTACGCGAAGCGTTTATCATCCATCGGAGGGCCATCTTCTGGAGCATGGCTCTTTCTGCCGCGTAAGTCGCTGCCATGTCCTCTCTGAGGGAACCCGTTCTTACAGTCTAGCAGCCTGATAATGGAAGGTTACGACGTTGTCGTGGTACGTCATAAACAGCTTCAGCTTGTGAAGGCGACATTCACTCACGATTCTTCTCTACAAGATCGCCTCCTTCTACGGTCAACGTGAGTCGAACTGAAGATTCTACATGCATTACTCGTACTCACGTATGGCGCGCTCCCAGCCAACTTCCTCAAGCGCTTCGGCGTCCCCGCGCCCAACACCGACGCCGGTTACGTGATCCCGGCCGAATGGCAGTCCGCGCTTTCGAACGGTTCTTCCGCAGGCGGCATCATTGGCTTGCTGGTCAACGGTTGGGCTGCGGACCGCTTCGGGCCCAAGATCGTAATGATGTGTTCGATCGTCGCGCTCACAGGCTTCATCTTCATCATGGTCTTTGCCAAGTCGCTCACGATGCTCGTCATTGGCGAGGTCTTTTGTGGCATTCCATGGGGCGTCTTCCAAACGCTGACGACCGCGTACGCGTCCGAAGTGTGCCCGATCCAGCTTCGTGGATACCTCACCACGTACGTGAACCTTTGCTGGGGCGTCGGCATCCTGCTCTCGTCTGGCGTCGTAAAGGCCACCCTCAACATCAACAGCGACTGGAGTGCGTACCCCCCTGTTCCCTCTTCGTTGAGGCGCTCGTATTGAACCAATGATCGCTTTCAGGTTGGCGCCTACCGTTCATCATCCAGTGGGTGTGGATCGTCCCACTCTTCCTCATCGTCTACTTCTGCCCACCCTCGCCGTGGTGGCTCGTACGTAAAGGCCGGCTCGACGAGGCCGAGCAATCGATCATGCGCCTCACAAACCCTGCCGTCTACACCTCTGATCAGGCGAAGAGCACCGTCGCAATGATGGTGCACACGAACGAGCTCGAAAAGCAGGCAGCCGCAGGAACGACCTACTTCGACTGCTTCAAGGGCACGGACCGCAGGCGGACGGAGGTGGTGATGATGGTGTTCGCGATGCAGCTTCTGAGCGGAGAGAACCTGATCGGCCAGGGTGTGCAATTCTTGCAGACGGCGGGGATCTCGACCAGCTTGTCGTTCAGCTTGAACATGGTCCTCAACTCGATGTTCATCATCGGAACCATCATTTCTTGGGGCTGTGAGTCATCGATCGGCGTTTACGTCTTCATAGTGAGCTGATCCCCTCCGGCAGTGATCACCTGGTTCGGTCGACGCACGTTGTATACGGCCGGGATGGCGATCATGGCCGTCGTCCTCTTCATCATCGGCGGGCTCGGCTTTATCGGAACCAACTCGTCGACGATGGCCATCGGCTCGCTGCTTATCGCGCTCAACTTCATTTACAACTCCACGCTAGGCCCGATCTGCTACACGCTCATCGGCGAGATCTCGTCCACGCGTCTGAGGCAGAAGTCGATCGTGCTGTCCAGGATATCGTACCAGATCATGAACATCGTGTGTGGGATCATCGTCCCGCGCATGCTTTCGCCAACATCCTGGAACTGGGGACCCAAGTCCGGCTTCTTCTGGGCGGGCAGCGCCACGCTGTCGACGCTGTACTGTTTCCTCAGGTTACCGGAAACCAAGTGCGTTTTCATATGATGGACAGCTCACCGTGATATGTCTGACGTAACCATAGGGGGAGGAGTTATGGAGAGCTTGACCTGCTGTTCGAGAGCAAGACGCCGGCGTGGCGATTCAAGTCGACGAAGGTCGATCGTAAGCATCCTTCATTTCTTCCTCCCTTCTGCTGTGTCATTGAGTATGGCCTCCAACAGAATTTGGCACTCACCACCATGGCTCGGTCCACCCGGATACCAAGGAGGAAATTCACCACTTGGAATGAGCATAAAGCATCCCAGGTGCCCAGGTGCCGTGTGCCTGATCATTAAGCAATGTTAACTTTCGATTTTGTGCCTGTAATCTCACTGTATATGCCGGCTCACGACGTAATGCACTCTCTTGCTTGTATCATAGTCGGGTAATCGTAGCCATGATCTGTGTTGTCTCTCCGGATCCTGTACTGACGGCCATGCCACACATTCTGAGTGCTGTCATTATCCTAAGCGCAAAGCAGAGAGTACTCCCATCTTACGTGCTTGTAAGTCGACGCGTTGTTACATAAGTCGGAAAGAGTTGCGGAACTCCGCTTTTCCGCGTGAACTCCGACACGCTGGCTTTCACCGTCGCATTCAACGTCGTAAGTACTTGTGCACGACCACTACCGACGACAACAGGATTTGGCCTCCGCGTTATCGTCCGACTCTCTGATACAAGCAAAGCAAGCTCTCATGGCCATGCCGACGCGACGGGTAAACCCCCTCGCCCCGTGTATACGGGTCGAGCCCATAAGGCTTATCAGTGCACATTTGCTGACGGATACTTGCTTAGATAGCATATACGTACTCATCTAGCTAGGTTTTTGTGCTGAGAGTGCTTTCCAACGATGTACACGATGGCCTTGGCAACTTCGATGTGCTTGGATGACCCAAGCCGACCCACCGCGTCCCGAATGGACGCGCGCATACTATATATACTCGGGATGACGCCAGCAGTGAGGAGCAAGCGGCGCATACACTCATCCAAGGCACTACTACCGGCGACTTGACTGACAGCAGAGAACGGTATATATCCCGGTGCGTCGACGCGCCATTATGCCCCGATCTCACCTCTAACTCTCCCTTCTCGCTACAGACTCTTCGCTCGCGCACCCCCCGAGTACGCCGAACGCCGAGTAATATCACCCCACGCCAACCGACCTAGTTTCGTATACCATGGTCTCTGCCCTTGCTGCCACCGTTCCCGTGAACCCGCCCGGCGCGACGCCCGTCCTGTCCGAGGCGCAGGTCTGGGAAGGCCTCGGGATCAAAGCGCGCAACCCGAAGAGCTTCGTTGCCGCCATCACCCACTGCGAGCTTGTTTACGATAGCCCGAACAAGGTATCCAGTCCGTCCCGTCTTATCAGATACCTGATCTCTGACGTGGGTCGGCTACTCCTCCGCAGGTGACGCGCAGAGTCAAGTTCGGCGAGGACGCCCCGCTCGCGACGGAAGAGATCGAGCTGCACGAGCCCGCGATCGTACGTAAATTTTCCCCTCCCCTCTTGGTTTCCCTCGGCAATGTCTTACCGATCGGGCGACGGGCAGGCTTACTTCGAGGTCTCGCTCGGCAACCGCATCACGAACATCGTCTCCTACAGCCCGTCCGGCGAGCTGCTGCTCACATTCAGCTTCGCGAACGGCATCCCCGGCGTGCCCACTGACGAGGCGACGCCTAACGTCCAGATCGCGAAGGGACTTGCAGGCGGTATCCAGCATTCGATTGACCGCATCCGGGAGCTCGTCGTGGACGGCACGATCAAGGCGAAGTAAGGCTAGGGAAAGCACGAATCGCTCGCACTTCTACGCGTACTTATGTATCATCATCTGTTGAGTTGCAATCTGGATAAACCTCTTCAAGGCGTGTGCGTGCAGCCCTACGCTTGCCCGCCCCCTCTATCGTCTGCGGAAGTTCCCAACATCCAACACCGTGTAGAGAAGTACTGATGTGAAACATCCGTTTCACTTTTGTCCGCTCTCCTTCAATTCTTGCTATAATATTTATTGGACTCACACATAGATAGCCATGTGCATGTTTAGTCATAGCCTGAAGCCATTAAGAGCACGGTGCAAAACTTATTCTTCCAGAGGGATGCCGGTCAGAAATCTATTAATAAGCATTGTGTATCGGCCTGCTCGATTTGCGTAGACTGCTCCTTTCACTCAGATAATTTAATATCTCGGATATATTGAGATGATACCCCTACTCTGATGTGTACAAAGTGTTGAATTATCAGAGGTGCTGTGGGATGCTTGAGGCGGGCAAGAAAGGTGTTTCACATCAGGTGAAAGTCGCCAAAACGGGTTCATATCAGGTGGGTCCATAGTAATGTCTCCCGGAGAAATAATACGAAGCTGTACTTTTCGAAGAGGCTGATGCATCCATCTCCAGGGAAAAAAAAGGTTCGCGATAGATCGGGCGAGGCGGAAAGTGGGAGGACTACGTACGTGGGGCGTCGATGAGCTCGGCAGGAAGCTGTGATTGGGTGTGGGTACCCGCGCACCAGCCACAATACCACGGCTGTTGAATATGATCCACAGCTGGGCGAATCTTGCGATATGTTCTTGTCGTTCACTGCAGTCGGAACTTTCGTTCTCAAGTTTTGTTGAACAAACATTGTGGCGAGTGTGGCAGTAGATCTTCCGCATCTCGTATCAGAATTATCATCGTTTCATACGAGTTCAAACCAAAATGATAATAAGAAAAATGCCCGCGAATGTACGTATGATGTTGTCAGTTGTCCGCTCAACGGAAATCTACGATCGCGATCGTCAATGCTCTCAGCATCCGGACAACATCAGCTGCAGATTCCCCACCAAACCCATCGGAGGAGGCGCTTCTTTATGTCCGACAAGCAAAGTACATACTTCGTGCTGTTTCGTGAAGCCCAGGCCGTTGCGCTATCGAGCGAGCGGCGATCCACGATCCGGGCACGATCCGACTCACGCCGCGCTCCTGAACGCACCACACACATTTCGGGGGAACATACGTTTAATGTACATATCCGGGCCCATCCGCACTATCGTAGCACACACATCGGTAAAAGATTCTACGCGTCCTTCCTTCGATGCCTCGCGGGAAGAAAAAAAAACACGCGTCGTTCGAGGCTTGAGACGTCAGTTGAGGGATACTTCTTCAGTGCTCGCGGGTCTTCCTGGGCACGGAACGGAGAAGGAGGGCGTTAGCGAGGCACGTTCCAGATGGGATGAATCGCGATCCAAAATCGTCACAGCACGGGGGATGAATGGACCCCGCAGGTAAAACGGAGGAGGAATCCGCGGAAACGGAGAAGAACAAGGCTGTGGAGGCCCCGATTTTTTCCCGCGTGCCGTTCTTTTCTGCACGAAACCCATAGCGTTTTTTCTCACACCAAAGAACACGGGAGAAAAACACGAAGAGATATGTGGGAGACGATGGGGGTGAAGGTGATCAGTGCTGACCTGTATTCGCCCTCGGCGGCGACGGCGAGCTCCTCGATTTCGCCCTGGACGCCGGAGAGCGCCTCGGCGGCGGCATTGTAGTAAAGGAGCTGGGCCTTGGTGAGCTCGTTCAGATTCTTGATCGGCTCGGGCTGTTTCCAATAACTCGATCAGTCACGGTCTCAGGGGCGATTATATATAAATATATATATGCAGGGATGCGCGTACGTTCTCGAGCACGGTCTTCATGAGCGTGATCGCGACCTCGGTCTTCTGCACGAGGTCGTCCTCCGCGTTCTCGACCTCGAGGCGGGCGTGCTCCTGCTTGGCCGGGCTGGCCGACTTGAGCACCTGCTTGGCGGCGTCGAGCTCGAGCCGGCTGGCGCGCACGGCCTGGCGGGCTTTGACGGCCATGTTGATGCTCGTGTTCAGCGTCTGCTGCCAGGGCGCGAGGAAGGCCTGCTGGATCGCGCCGTCCTGCTGCACGCGCGCGTCGGCGATCTTGTCCCACGCGCCGGCGTACGCCGCGAGCGCGCGCAGGAGGCGGTCGGATTCGGGGAGGGGGGAGACGGCTTGGAGGGCGGCGCCGGCTTGGGTGGCGGCGCGGCCGAGGGCGTGCGGGAGCGTCTTGTGCTGGTGCGCGGGAGGGGTGGTCGGGGCGGGCGCGGGGAGGTTGGTGCCTTTGAGGTTGGCGGCGGCGAAGTTGGTGAGGTTGGCGCCGATGGTGGTGGAGAGCTCGGCGAGGGACTCTTGGATCTGGGTCGGGTAGTCGTAGGACTCGAAGGCGTAGACGTTCGTGATTCTGGATGTGTTTTTTCGGGGGGCGTGGGCTCTCAGCGAACGGCTGGGATACGGAGACGGAGATAGGACTGACTTTAGGAGGGCGACGTGCGCCTGGCGCAGCGCGTCCACGCGCGCCTCGAGGTCTTTGTACTCTGCGGCGCGAAAGGCGATGTGTTTCAGTCATTGCGAGGGCGGCGTATACGGTGATGAGAGTGCGACGAGACGAGGCGCGCGCGTACCTTGGGGAAGCTCGGTGATCTCGTCGGGCGCGACCTGGCCGAGACGCTCGCGCGTCGCCTGCACGCTGCTCTGGAAGCCCTTGCTGAGCTTGTTCGCGCTCTCGCCGAGGTTGAGGCCCTGGAGCGCCGTCGCCGCGTTCGTCCCGAGCCCGGTGAAGCTCGACTGCAGTTTTGTCCAGCCAGACATCGTGTTCGAAGATCGAGGATGGGTTGTTGTGGTGGAGGAGGACGAAGGAGGACGAGGAGGAGGAGAGGTCGCTGCGGTCGACGGTGACGACTGTCCGGGCTGCGCGATAAACGCGGTGCAGCGGGACCCCGGCGGGGCAGATGGTGGCGGTGTCACCCCCTTTCGGGGTCCTGGACGCGCGTCCGAAGGTATGTACGCGTCACTTGCGACGGGGCGAGCGTAGAGCATACATTCTGCCTTTGAGTCCTTTTGGTCTTTCCGATCGACCGCCCCTCGTCGCCTGCGCCCTCTTCGACGCTTTACTACTCACAACGATCTCCATCTCAAACGACGGCGACGACGACGACGACGATCATGGCGGCTTCCACCTCGCACTTCCGCGGCGCCGGCTTCGACTTTTCGAACAGCGTGCGGAACACGTACCTCGAGCAGAAGGGGATGCCGCTGCCCAAGGCGACGAGCACGGGTACGACCATCGTCGGCTGCGTGTTTAGGGACGGTATCGTCCTCGGCGCCGACACGCGCGCGACCGAGGGCCCCATCGTCGCCGACAAGAACTGCGAGAAGGTATCGGATTCGCCCTCCCCCCCCCCCTTCCTCGGTCGCTTTAGAGAGAGAAAAAGGAAGGCTGACGATTGGCTCACGCTCCTAGATCCACTACATCGCGGACCACATACGGTGCTGCGGCGCCGGCACCGCGGCCGACACCGAGTTCACGACGCAGCTCATCGCGTCCAACATCCAGCTGCACGCTCTCTCGACCGGGCGCAAGCCGCGGGTCGTGACCGCGATGACGATGCTCAAGCAGATGCTCTTCCGGTGCGTGCTTTCGTTTTTTGTCCCTCCGACACCTCCCACGCTCGGGCTGACGGACGGACGGCGGGACGTGGCACGAAACAGGTACCAAGGGCACGTCGGCGCCGCGCTCGTGCTCGGCGGCGTGGACGCGACGGGCGCGCACCTGTTCACGATCCACCCGCACGGCTCGACGGACAAGCTGCCGTACGTGACCATGGGCTCGGGCTCGCTCGCGGCCATGGCCGTGTTCGAGAGCGGCTGGAAGCCCGATATGAGCGTGAGCGCCTCCCCCTTCCATCCTCCCCCCCCCTCCTCCTCCTCCTCCGCCTATTCCTCTTGCCCCCCGATCCGGACTGACACGTTGTGTATTCTTGGACGAACGATACAGCGAGAAGAAGCGCTGCACCTCGTCACCGCCGCCATCTCCGCCGGTATCTTCAACGACCTCGGCTCGGGCTCGAACGTCGACGCCTGCGTCATCACCGCGTACGTTTTTTTCTTTCTTCGTTCCTTCCCCTCCCCCATCTCCTCCTCCCGCTCGCACCTCACCTATACGTCATACATGAATAACGCGACCGTTTGCAGGAACAACACGGAGATGCTGCGCAACTTTGTCAAGCCGAACGAGCGCGAGGCGAAGGAGCGCAGCTACCGCTTCCGGCGCGGGACGACGGCGTGGAAGAAGGAGGAGATCAAGAAGCTGGTCGTGAGCGAGGAGGTGACGCCGATCGCGGCGCGGCCGGGCGAGGCGATGGACACGGATTGAGATCCGAGAAATGTACAGGGTATCTCTCCTCGTCGTCGTCGTCGTTGTCGGTGTAGGATGTGATGTCTTTTTTTCGTTTGTCGTCGACTCCGTTCTTTTTTCTTCTTGCGGTGATGAAATAAGGGATGCGTGGATGCTCTGCGCGTCGACGGTGGTAAAGCAAGCACCGCTTGATCACGATAAGATGCTCGAAGCGTCGATCCCTCTCATGCACAACTCCTCTCGACGTATGCAACCAATGTAGTTTGCCTCTGACCCTATCCTGTTATCTTCGAATCATGGCCTATACGTCCATCCTATGTAACGAGCAGCGATCGACGACGGTAACGCTGGAGCTCCGTGCCGGCGTCCGGGACGGGTGCTCATCTCCGTGCTGCCATGTGTGCCTGATCCGCCGTGATTGTCGGCGTCGTGCCATATGAGGGCCAGCCTCCTCCCCGCTCCGCGTTAACGTCCTCTCTCGGCTCGGATCTTGCAGCCGTGACATAAACAGCACCGCGACTCGAACGCCCAACGGGTCTTCCGGCGCACCGACACCGACACCGACACCAACGACCACGTATCGAAACACCATACGAACATCGTTTTCCTCGACTACAGCTAAACCAACCCATGACACTGCACAAACACGCGCGCAAGCTCGACGCGACCCTCCGCCGGTCGCTGTCGACGCCGGCGCGCGTCACCGTCGGCCTGCGGCGCGAAGACCCGTCGCGCGTCTGGGAGCGCCGCTGCCCGCTCACGCCCGCCGCCGTGCGCGAGCTCGTGCACGAGCACGGTGCGCGCGTGCTCGTCCAGCCCTGCGAGCGGCGCGTGTTCGACGCGCAGGAGTTCGTCGAGGTGCGCCCCGCTCTCCGCTCACCGCTCACCGCTCTCCCCCACAACCCCCCCCCGGCCACCCGCGTGCTTTTGATCGTGAGGCTGACGCGCGCCCGGTTTATGGGACAGGCGGGCGCGGAGATACACCCGACGCTGGCGCCGGCGCACGTCGTGCTCGGGATCAAGGAGCCCCCGCTGCACGAGCTCCGCACGGACCCCGTCCCGTCCCCGTCCCCGTCTTCGTCCCCGTCTCAGCTCGTGCCCCGCACGCAGCTCATGTTCTCCCACACGACCAAAGGCCAGCCGTACAACATGCCGCTGCTCTCCCGGTTCCTCGCGGGACACCCCGGCACCCGTACGTTTCATCCGCTTCCCCCTCCCCCCACACGCTCCGTCACGGCAATCGGCGCTGACGGGTTCCTTACTGCGTACAGCCGACCACGATCCAAGGCTGCTCGCGCGTCTGGTCGACTACGAGCTCCTCACGGACGCGGAGGGGAAACGCACCGTCGGATTCGGGTGGTTCGCAGGAGGTGAACGATAGCCCTCGCCTTGCCTTGGTATACTCTCGTGCCGTTTTTTTGTTCTCATCCGACTTGTGTTGCGCAGTGGCCGGCGCGCTCGAATCGCTCTCCGCGCTCGCCCAGGCGCACCTCCATCTCGGCGTCGCGAGCCCCTTCCTCGTACGTCGCGCGCCCCTCCTCGCTACCTTCCCTTCCCCCCCCCCCACCGGTCCCTTCTTTTCCTTCTCCTCCCTCCCGATCCGCCCTCCACCCCCTCCATCCCGTCCAGCGGCGCTGACGTCTCCAACTCATGCAGTACACCCCCCGCCCGCACACGCAACCCGACATCCCGGCTCTCCGCGCCTCGCTCCGCGCGATCGGCGCGCGCATCGCGGCGCGCGGCACGCCGCCGAGCATGGGCCCGTTCGTCGTCTGCGTCACCGGGTAGCCCTTTCTCTCTCGCTTTTTTCCCATCGTCCCTCATCGGAAAATCTTTTTCCACCCGCAGGAACGGCCAGGTCGCGCAAGGCTGCCTCTCCATCCTCTCCGAGCTCCCCATCGAACGCGTCCCCGCCTCGCGTCTCCCCGCGCTCGTCTCCGATCCCTGTACGTCCACATCCGTCCGTTCTACTACCCCCCCCCCGCCACACACACACACCCGTCTCCTTTTTATCTTCTTAAATGATAAATAATAAGTGGAGGGAGCTCATGCCGCGCCACCAGCAACCGACCTCCGCAAGATCTACCTCGTCCACGCGCAACCGGCGGACTACCTCTCCAGCTCCGTCTCCAGCTCCGTCTCCGTCTCCAGCTCCGTCCCTAGCTCGGGGTCCGGGTCCTATTCCCGCGCCGCGTACTACGCCGACCCGTCCGCGTTCCGGTCCGACTTCCACGCCCGCATCGCGCCCTACGCCACGCTGCTCCTGAACGGCGTCGGATGGGCGCCCGGCAGCCCGCGGCTGATGAGCACCGCGCAGCTCGTCGACGCGCTGCGCCGCGCTGGAGCGCTCGGGCAGCCGGGCAGGCTGGGCGTCGTGGGCGACATCAGCTGCGATATCGAGGTGAGAGAGAGAGAAAATCCATCGCCTTTTCCCCCCTCCCCCTCCCCCCTCTTTCGCCTCCACCCGCGCGCGGCCTTTTATATATTTATTTTACCCTAATCCGATTTTCCTACCCCTTTTATTATCATTTGCTAATGTAGGTTGGTTTTTATTTTATTTTATTTTCATAGGGCGGCTTGGAGTTTCTGACGCGGCCGTCGACGCTGTCCGCGCCGTTTTATACGCTGGCGCACCCCGCGGTGCCGGCGGGATTGCCGCCGGTGACGATGATGGCGGTCGATATCCTGCCCGCCGCACTGCCGCTCGACGCGTCGGCACACTTTTCGGGCGTGCTCATGCCGTACTTGCGCGCCGTCGTGCGGGGGTATCGCGGCGAGGGAGGGCTGGGGGAGGAGGAGGCGGAGAGGGAGGAGGCGTTGGAAAGGGCGACGGTGGCGAGGGGGGGAGGGTTGGAGGAGAGGCATCGGTGGCTTGGGGAGGGGGTGGGGGTGTGGAGGAGGAGCGTGGGTGGGAGCGGGGATAGCGTGGGCGTGGGTGTGGGTGTTGCTGGGGAGAGCGTGAGGAAGGAGGGGAGGAGGGGAGGGGCGGAGAGGAAGAAGAGGGTGTTGATGTTGGGGAGTGGGATGGTTGCCGGACCGGCGGTGCACGAGCTGTGTACGGACCGCCGCGTGGAGCTCGTTGTCGGTGAGTTGCGCTTTCCGCTACCTGGTGGACGGTGGTCGTATTGACCGACGTTTCGTGCGGATTGTAGCGAGCAACGTTGCGGCGGAGGTCGAGCGGTTGACGAAGCGACACGAGAACGCGAAGGGGATCGTCGTCGACATGAATGACAGAGAGCGCATCGGGAGGCTCGTTGCGGAAGCGGACGTCGTCGTCAGGTGCGTTGCGTTCGCTCTCCAGTCGCTCGCTGTCCGGTACCGACCTTGTGGATTTGCGTCCAGCTTGCTTCCGGTCCCGTTCCACCCGTCCGTCGCCCAGCTCTGCATCGAACACCGAACGCACCTCGTCACCGCCTCATATATATCGCCCCAGATGCGCGACCTTCACGAACAGTGGCGTCTCACCTCCCTTTTTATTTTCTGTCCAGTCCACGGCTGACTCTCGTACAGGGCCGCGGCTGCGGACGTGTTGCTCCTGAACGAGATCGGGCTCGACCCCGGAATCGACCACTGCTCCGCCATCAAGCTCTGCAACGAGATACGAGCGCGGGGGCAGCGCGTGACGTCCTTCGTCTCCTTCTGCGGCGGTCTGCCGGCGCCCGAGAACGCGGACGTGCCGCTCGGGTACAAGTTCAGCTGGAGCCCGCGCGGCGTGCTCGCGGCGGCGCTCAACGGCGCGTCGTTCAAGCTCGACGGGCATGTGAGCTCTCCATTCTGCTCTCTTCCCGGAATGGGGCGATGCTGACGAGGAGCGGCATCCAGATGCGCGAGGTCCCGGAGAGGGAGGTGCTGAAGCGCCACTTTGCGGACGTGCCGGTGTCGAACACGTTAAGGCTCGAGGGGATCGCGAATAGGAACAGTCTCAACTACGTCGACGAATATCCTGTCGGTACCCTTGACAATCTACGGACGCTGCTTCGCGGCACTCTGAGGTGAATTCTCATCAATTCATGCCTTCGCTCTTCTGTTCACGATACCTTCGTAGATATCCTGGGTACTGCGACCTCCTACAGTCCTTTAAAGACATCGGCCTCCTCGACACCGAGAAGACGCTCGTCCTCGACCACTGGAGCTCGCTCGCGCGGCAAGCCCTCCAGACGAAGCTGGCGCACACCATTCGGGAGAACGACCCGGCCTCGCTGATCTCTGCCATCGGTGACGCCGTCGACGCGCGCCACACGGAACCGCTGCTCGACGCGCTGGACTGGCTGTCCATGGCGCCCGGGCTGAGGACGCCCCCGTCCTCGGCGGCGGACGAGGCGAACGAGCTCCCGCCGCTCCCCCGCTCGCCCCGCGCGCCGATCGACCTCCTCGCGACGCTCCTCGCGCACAAGCTCCGGCTCGAGCCGACGGAGCGCGACGTTGTCGTCCTCGCGCACGAGGTGGGCGCCCGGTCCGGGTTCGGTGCCGGCGAGGGCCCGCTGGACCGCGCGGGCGAGGACGTGTACGCGTCGTCGTTGACGGTGTACGGCACGCCCGGGGAGTCGGCGATGTCGCGGTGCGTGGGATTGCCGGTCGCGTTCGCGGCGCTGGAGGTGGTGAACGGGGCCGTGGGGCTGAGGGGGGTGCACGGGCCGACGGATCCGGCGGTGTATAACGCGGTGCTGGAGGGGTTGGAGAAGGTCGGGTTGGGGATGAAGGAGACCGTTCGGAAAGAGGCCGGGTCGAGCGTGGAGAGGACGCTGGCGTCGGAATTTGCGTGAGAGGGACGCTTGGGGCAGCGTGGTTGGCATTTGAACAAACGACACAGCGCTGTATCATACTACATAGTGGTTGGATGTTTGATCGTAGTGAAAATGTGTTTCTTGTCGCTATGTATGGTCTTCGCGCGCGCCTAACAGGTTTGCCTGACTCCACGTCCGTCGCATCATGCAGCTCCCCATACCCCTGACTCCAGGGCTTGCTGTGCAACATTTCGAACTCAGATACCCCACAATACGCATGCTACAAAGATTGTCTCGCTTATCGGCTGCTCATCCTTCAGTCGAGCAACCATCGTTCCTCACGATTTGACTACCTGTCTCGCTCTGGAGATTTCGTCCGATTCCTTCCTCCGCCCGCCAAGTGTCGTACCGCGATACCGAGACCGCGTCCCGTGCACGAGCTACGTTTGCCGGGAATCCCCGGAAACACGGTCCTTTGAGTGAAGCGCGACGCAACCAGTCATTGCCCCCAAAGTTTCTTTCACCTACGTTGCAGTTGATACCAGCCTTCCAATTCGTTTATCGCCTCGGATCAGATGTCGTTGTCTTTCGTACCCTCTGGGTGCGCTGTGATATCGTTGAACAGAGTGATGCTTTGTACTAACACTGGAGCATTAGAGCATCCAGGGCATGAATGTAAGGAGTGCAACACTTGTGCACGTGAGGGAGAGAAAAGGGAGCGCGTAGCGCGCGACGAATCAGTTGAATCCTGTCGTATTGCAAAAGAACTATGCGCTACGATACAAAGTCTTCGCGTTTATATAGGTGTTGGGTCTTGAGGTGATGTAATTGATTCGTAAGGTTTGCGTCATTCTGTGCAACGAACTGATTATCCGTTACAATGAATCAGGAGCCTGGGATCAAACATGTTGACCCATGCCATATTCTCAATCCGTTGAAAAGGCCACTTGCGGCAAATTACTGCCCCGAGCAATCTCATAGGCGGTTCAAGTGTCCACCTGGCCCATGTTCTGTATGCTCGAACAATACGCGAATAAGGCATTCGTCAAGACTACAACGACCAACAAGGGCATAGGTGCGTCACCAACAGAGCGTACACGTATTTTGTCTGAGTTGTGTATTCACTTACTTTCACGTCTACTTAATTGCCGTTCCTTCTTCGGAAGCAGGCCCATACCCTGATTTACTCCACTGATTGATCACTAGCCTAAACTCGGGACCGCACCGTTTAAGCACATCCCGTGGCCCTGTTACTGAGGCACTGGGTTACGCAACCTCCGTTAAGATTGACGTTGCGCGCCACTCCGGAGACAGCGTTCCCGGCACATTCGTTCTGGACGTCCTGCGCGGCGGTGCACAGGTCAAACTCCGCAAACGCGCCGACATTGGCCGACCAGCTGATGCAGCACTGGTTTCCGGACGACGACAGGCAGAGGCTCCGCGGGGAGGCAGATACGGAGCCCCCACTATTGCAGACCTGGCCGATGAGCGTGCTGCACACGGACGCGATGGCCTGGTGGGAGCCGGAGCAGCTGTGGAGGACATCAGTCAGACCGTTTTTGCGGCAACGAGAGTAAATGTTACGAACGTAACGTCGTTGCTGCCGCACTGGCGGGCCTGAAGAGAGGCCGAGTTAGTCGGGGCATCATCGCCTACGATACCGTAGACGGTGAGGATGCCGTCGGCACCGAGGTCCTTCGTCGAGATAACGTATGCGTCCTCGTCGCCAACCTCGCGAACGATTGCGGCCATGGCGATGCCAAGGAGTGACATGAAGGCGAGTTGAAGCTTCATTTTTACAATTGAATACGTTTCTAGAATAGTTGTCAGATTGGAAACTGAGCTATGCGA
The DNA here is from genome assembly GCF_000264995.1 of Punctularia strigosozonata HHB-11173 SS5. Classification (NCBI taxonomy): domain Eukaryota; kingdom Fungi; phylum Basidiomycota; class Agaricomycetes; order Corticiales; family Punctulariaceae; genus Punctularia; species Punctularia strigosozonata. Next base: position 313,458 of record NW_006767451.1, read on the forward strand.
GTAGAGAGGGGCGAACATCGGAGGACTCCCGAGTGCTGGAGGTCCAGGCTGGCTTTCTTGCGCATTGCACCCTTCATTTTATACTGTCCAAGGATCCAGGATTAATCTTTGGAAACGTGAGTTTCAATGCATCCTCGATGATCGATGGTTCCTTGATCTCTCACAGAGCGTTGAAAATTTTGTCCCGCCATGCATGACCATGGGTCTAGATCTGATGCACCTTCTCGGCCGTATGAGGTCCTCGAGCGCCGAGCTGCGGTCTTGTCAGAGGCGATACGGATTGTATGGCACCTTTTGCCGTCCCGAGTAGAACGGCCAGGTGAACAAGCGGATCGACTCGGATCTGTCCCGTAGGAGTACTCCATAGAAACTACAGTATATCCCTCTTCTTTTCAGTTCCATATCTTGCATTACCTACGCGATACCTGTGTTGGATCGCGTTTGACGTTTTCTATGGCATTATAGTCTGTGTAATGTTTATGTCAAGTCGACTATCAGTATCACAGGCTGTAACAGGTTATATGAGTGCGAAAGGGTAGTTGGACAGCATACGAGCGTTGTCATAGGCGGATAAAGACAGGTCCTCAAATGTCCCATGGGTTATTTATATGGTAGAATATGGATCATGCGAGCTTCATCCGGAAGATGTGGCGTTTATCCATGTGCATACGCCCCCGCCGCTACACACGGCTAGTCCAGAATAAGATGGCCCTTGTTGTTACATTGTTGGTGAAGCTCTCAGCAAGGTGTTTATAGTATATCCGTGGCTGCTTGGTGAACACAAGGTACAGTGAGATAAAATGCAAGTGTCATCATTGCGCCCACCCCTTTTCAACACCCCCCATTCCATAGCGACAGGACTCTATACGAGCGGGCTGAATCCCCTCTCCAGAATGGAAGCATATGCGATGTTTGTAAAGATTATATCGTGACGAGACAATGTTTCCGGAACATAAGACTTGTAGAAAGGACCTCGATGGACTTTGAGGGGGTATTTAAGGGATCATGGAGCTGTACCATATCGCTGCTTTAGAACTATTACTGGCAACTGCATGGGCATGAACAGAAAGCCGTCCGATCTTAAAGCCATGGTTGATCCACAAGAGTTAAACGAGAGGCCGAGTGACAAATGTGGATCGGTATTAGATCTCCCGGTATTCGATCTCCCGGAAATAATACTGACACCCTGAACGTGTAACGACATTATCACACACAAACACTTCACCCAAAGATGCCGCCCAGATGATGGGAACTTTTCAGGATCTTCACCCAGGATGTTATTTTTGGATGCAATTATGAACGCGAAGAGCGCCGAAGCGAATCTGCAGATCGCGCTATGCATGACTGTTGGCTGCGCCAAGGTGGGCCAGAGGCGACTCGGACCATTGTTGAATGTGAGCTGCATTGAAGGTGACGTACTGCGGCGGTATGGTCATTGGCAAAAGTTCACGCCGCAAAGCAGGCCGGGGGCGGGGGTCACACGAGACTAAGTCTCCATACTTACATCACGTATATCTCGGACATCTCTTTTTGAAACATGCGATCACATGCGGATGGAGCCCCCCCCCCCCACTTATCCTCCAGCTTGTGTCTCTGGCTCCAGCACCAGCTCCTGTTCAGGCGATGATAGATTCAAGTTTTGAGAGCATATAACAGATGATTCTCTGTGAGAAAAGTGGGGATGAGTGATTGCACGAGAGTATCATACTATGGATCTTCTGCCACAGTGTGAAGACGTTCAGGCAGCGATCCAGATAATAGTACAGTGGAAAGCAGAGATGGATTTTTGACATAATTATCGAATCTGAAAGCCCTCCAGTGCCGCGCAAGAAAAAATGACTACTTACTTCAAAGTCATTGAGCTTGCGCTGGATCTCGGCGAGCCGCCTGCGCTTGTCCTCAGTTCGGAACTCTTCCCCGCTACAATCTGGTTCTCGCTCATGAGATCCTGGAATCTGACCGAGGCATAGGCAGCGCTATAGTCAAGACCAGCGAAAAGCTCATCCTTCAGGGCGATACTTGCCGTATTTGACTGGGTGAGCCTTGCCTTCTAGAACCTCTTTCCGCTTCTGTAGCCCAATCACTTTTTCTGGAAAGGCGTGGGTACATATGTCACTTACGTGAGTTAGAAGCGACCACCCTGGCTTGCTCTCCACATCCGTCGCATCGCCCGATGTAATACCTGTTCCTCAACTCCTGACCAGATTGTACGACGCCAGCGGCTGCGATGTCTTCAAATACATCACAATATGCCTGCTACAAAGATTGTTTAGCTAGGCGTCTGCTCAATCTCCAATCGACCTCTCGCTCTCCGGAGCAGATCGCTACGGCGGACGAGCTGGACGACTTCACCTCCTACCTCGCCCAGGAGACCTGGTTCGACTTGCCCGAATCCATTCGCAATGCCTCATACGATAACCGAAACAGCATTCCGGACCAGGACACCCTCCGCCTCGATTCCCCCGCCTTCGCCGACACCTTGACATCCTACGGGCTCGTCCCCGACGCCAACGACGCCGCCGAGCTGCTCCGCAAGGTCCTAGAAGACTATATAAAAGAGCAAACGTCGCCGTTGCCCCCGTGGTCCGCGACGCGTACGACGGCGTGCGAGATCTGCGAGCGTGATGTGCCGCTAACGTACCATCACCTCATCCCGCGCTCGACGCACGTGAAAGTTATCAAGAAGAAATGGCATCCCGAGTCGATGCTCAATTCCGTCGCGTGGCTTTGCAGGTGAGTGGGTGAGCTTGGGCAACGAGGGAGTAACACCGGCGCTGAACGCGTATTATTGTAGACCATGCCATTCAGCGGTGCACCACGTCGCGCCCAACGAAACGCTCGCGCGAGAGTATCATACCGTAGATCTTTTGTTACAGCGAGAAGACATCCAGAAATGGCGGAACTACGCTGCAAAGCAGAGATGGGGCGTAAAGCGAGGATGAGTCCCGATGGGTTTAATAAGTACGTTACGGCTACGCAATCGCTGCAGACGATACATACCTATTCGATCTAATTTAACCGAAGGAGCTTGATCGCAAAGCGTAAATTTGCTGAGCTCGCAGCGGATTCAACGAGCTTCTGCTTATCCTCTTTCCCGCAACGGTGCAATTCCCGCTCATTGCGACACCTGGTCGAACGGATGCTCGATTGCGGGCGGATACTTATGGCACACCATTGGGGGGAAGCTGGAGCACGAGTGCCACACACACCGAATCTTGTGCTGAAAGACCTCGGAAGCGATCCAAGTGAATGTACGATGCTGGCCAGAGACGGGGGTCAGACAAGGCTTGCATAGGCTAGTATGATACATTTCGGCTCGAAAAAGACGATCGCAAACAGTGACCTGCGTTACACTCATCAAAAAGCTTTCAGACTCGACATATATCGAAACTTCGTTATCCTGCGGCTATGAGGCGCGCGATTTGGATCGGTTTTTCGTTATATATCAGGTTTGAAAGCTCTCTGTTATCAGCTCAGAAGGAAGGAAGATTTCAAACCTTGAACTCGCTGAGCTTGCGTTGTATCTCGGCGAGACGCCCTCGCTTGTCCTCCAGTTCGCGTCTCTTCGCCGCCACGATCGGGTTCTCGCTCAGCAACTCTTTGAATCTGTCCAAAGCGTCGGCAGAGCTGAAGTCCAAAGCGGCGAAAAGCTGATCCTGTAGGCTTTCCGCGAACGCCTGGTTGAGCGCGTGCTCAATAGCGAGCGGGACGTAATCGATGACGCGCTGTCGAATAGAAAGGGAATAAGCCCTACGCTTTGTAGCACGAGAGAAAAGGACGCGAAAAAAGGCACCTTGTACGCGACCTGGAAGTAGGCTCGTACGTCCGCCATGACGATCAGCTCGTTCCCAAAGTCGTCCTGTGGGTGAAGGCGTTTCAAGTCGTTTGTCTTGAGCCCTTCGTAGCCTCGCTTCGCCAGCGCCATCAGGGCCGACTGGTCAGATGATTCGTACCGCATTCCCACGACCTCGTCCTCGTCTTCGTCGGTATCGTCGGTATCGTACGGATTCCCGGGTTTGGCCCTCGCCGGGGCAGCGCGCCGCGTATAGAGATGCCGGTCTTTGCGAACTTCGTGGAAATGCGCGAGCCACTTTTGCCGGGCGTCCTCGATGTAGTAGTCGTTTTGGGTGTAGAGTGGCGAATGCTCTAATTTGAGGAGGGACAGGACTACTTGAATTGCTGCCTCGCGGCATTCCCCGATTAGTCTATCGACCGCGACACTGCGTTGCCCCTTTCAGCATTCACCCTTGCACATAGGGGTATGGAAAGCGTACCTCATCCAATCCCGGAGGCGATCAAACGGGCCGTAGTACTTCTCGATCAAGCCCTGGACGAAACCTTCCAGACCAGCAAAAACTGCGTCAAAACATGCCACCGCAGGCGTGTTCCAGAGGGCCGTGATGCCTTGAATAATCTTCTTCTTTGCCGCGAAGGGAACATTGTTCTGAAGCTCCCATCCAATCGATCTGCGGAGATTCGTGAGAAGCTGGCAATACTCCTAGGAAAATGATGCGTACTGTCGAACAACGCTCCGCACCGCCCAGAGGTCCATCACCGGAACTCCCACATCCCTTTCGACAAACTCGTCGTCGAACTCGGGCCCTTCTTGCAACGGCGGGAGCTGGTATCGAGTGTGGTTCTCGAACGGCCGGAAATCGGGCGCGGTCGCACGCACGGCCTTTCTGAAGATCGCGTACAGGGCGCGGTTGCTCTGCACGAGCCGCATGTCATCATGATTCTCGCCATGGACAACGGCGCGGATCTCGCTGCAAAAGCCTGTCATCATCCGCAGGAGCTCCGTGGCGGGGTCGCTGGCGAGATGCTGGGGTAGCGCGACGCGCTGGGAGAGGTTTTCGATCGAGAGTCGGTTGACGTCGGCTTTCACTTTGGGTAATCTGTTGGCATGTGAGGTGAAATACAAAGAGGTCCGAAGCGGAGGTCGTACGCGGATTCAATGACGCCCATCAACCTATAACGCTGAGTCAGAGGTGCTGACTACAGCGACGAAAGTGTGCTCACAAATGGCTCATGTTGGAGATGAAGTTGGGTACTCCAAAGCGCGTGCGTTGGTTGACAACTATTTCGTCCCATGGAGCGGTCGAGTCGAAGAAATCGGTCGCAATCTTGTCAGCCTCGTCGCGGGAGATTCCTCGAGCTCTCTCGTCGTCGTCAGGGAGTCTTACGCAGTAATAGCCTACAGGGAGCGAGGGTGAGCTTGGACCATGCATGAAAGCGAGTACCTACCGTGTTTGAGCGTGTGGGACTTGCCCTCGAGAACCGCCTTCCACTTCTGACGAGCGCTGGTCGCCCCTCTGGTCAATGTATCCGGTTTCGTAATGATACCTGCGTTTGAGGTATACATCTGGATTCAGGTGCACGAGAAAGTACAACGTACCGATAGTACGTTTTCCCAGAGGGTCGGCTTGACGTGCTAGACGAACGGCTAGCTGGTTCTCCATCTCGTCTACGTGTGTAAGAGTCAGTCGGTAACGAACGAAACCCAGAGAGTCGTACGGCTGACCGCTGGCCGGGATCGTCACGAGGATGAGGGTGGATTCGCCCCTGATGTTGACTTCGACCAAATCGCGGACGAGCTTCACGTCCGAATCGGACGCGTTCTGAATCAACCCTGCAAACAAAGTGCTTTTTAATCCGATGTTTCTACCCAGGGAGGACGAACAGAATGCGCGAAATACCGGGAAGGTCCACGAAAGAGAGGTCGGTCGCGTCCGGATCCATTATGTTCACGCAGACCATGTTGCGTGAAAACTTGAGCATGTTCGGGTAGTCCCGAATGTCTTGCGTCGAGCGACCCTGAAACGTGCGATAGTCCTCTTGCGGGTTGAGGATGGCGGCCTGGGCGCGACGGATCCATAATTCGACCCCGGCCTTGTCGGTGAGGGGAGGGCTGAATTCGGCCCTGGTAGGCTGGGAGAGGGCTTGGTTGTCCTTGTCGTAATCGAACCGGAGGGAGATGTGGCAGGACCACTCTTCCGCGTTGCCTATGATGGAGCATTCCACGGGGCAGCTGCGTGGCTATTGGTCGCGAGACGAAAGCATAATGACGCGGCGTACCGCGTGCAGGTTCCGCTGTCGCGAGGAACGTTAATCTGGATCGGGCGGTTAGCTCGATTGTCTTCGTGAGCGGATCGTGCTGTACTCACGCCGCTGACGGCCTCTACCAAGGAGCTCTTTCCCGCTGTCGTGCGATGTCAGTACGGTTTCTTACGTGAGAAGCAAGCTTTCTCACCTGACTGTCCACCGATAACTACGATTCGTGGCAAGTCGATGAGCGTTTGTGCGCTGTAAACAGGGTGGGTTCGATGGTATATCCTGTTCGCTCATAGCATCGAGAAGACGCCAACTCACCCCATGGAGAACAGATCCCTGGTGAGCTCCATCAGCTCTTTACGCTTTTGGGCGTAGGCGCTGGTCGATATGTCGACCGTTTCGGTCGTGGCAAGCTCGTCAGATGACATCGTGTCGCTCATCTCCGTGAACGGGCTTCCGAACGAACTGTCGGGGTCGCGATCGTTGTCGATCTTGGTTAACTCGGAGAAGGTCTGGTACGAGCAGTGTTAACGGATGACATGGCAGAGAAATGGGGCACCCTGCTACCTGTGTGATCTCGTTTGGTCTATTCGGTGGAGAAGTCGAGTGAGCGGTACGGGGGCATACAAGAGCGCAGGTAGGACTGACGGTGTGTCTACCGAGCTCTGCGCGAGGTCGTTGGCAGCTGGAGAAGACATAAAATGAGAGGTCGAAGATGCTTCCGAGAGAAAGCGTCTGAGGTTTGCTTCAACCGTGATCGGACCTTATATACCGCGAAACTGTCCCGTGTACGGTCGACGCCCACTGCCCTAGGTCTTCTACGCTGTATACTTCTCGAGATAGCATCATGCGTGCTCTGGTAGCCTCCGAGCGCGCGTACGTGATGCCCTGTGAGCCATATGCCTCTTTGTGGAGATTCCATAACGCCGCCTGAATCGAAGCATCTAATTCAGCGAAGGTCGAAGTGATGAGGTTTTGCTGACCACTCTCTGAGCGCCGGGAATTGTCAACCGGGGTTTGAGATACATCAGGGAATGGGTTGATACAGTCTCGATTGAAGTACTGACGGTGTCATCCGTGCGTAGTGGCCTTTGGCACACAGAATCGCAAGTGCATGATCCGTTTGTAAGACACCAGCGAAGGCTGGAGAGACCTAAAGCCATACAAAGGCACCCCATTAAGGATAGCAAGAAAAGAACGGGTTCACGTACCGCCGCTTCCATTCTTCACATTCGTGGATTCTGAATAGCATAGACAACTCAAGAGCATAGGGAGATTCAACGGCATAGACAGCTTGAATGGCATAGAAGATCCAACAGCATAGACAGCTCCAACGGCATAGAAAATACAACAGCATAGATAGCTTCGACAGCATAGACAGCAATATACGGGTAGCAAGCCTTATACAGGAAGTAAGGTAGAGCGCCGCCCGTGCAATCGTGTGCACGATGTCGTATCAGGATCGGAGGTCGATATGGACGACGGCGTCTCTGGTTGATCATCATCGACTTGCGAGTACGGCCGCGAGGCTGGTGAACAATTGCAAGTGTTTCTGCGCGCACTCCCAACGAATCTAGCTAACGTAGTCGAAGTTATCGGGAGGATTTGATTAGGATCGGGTTGCGAGTCCGCTCGAGGCCAGAATGTGGCAGCCACCGCAAGGCCGTTCGCTGGTCAAAGGCGCGATATCATCGGGTTTCCATGGCGACACCCGTCCTCCGAGGCACGCGCTTTCCACGTGTCGTCATGATTTGCGCCGCGCTCGTCGCGCTCGACGACTCTCCCCCTCCGTCTGGAACGTTGAGCGAGAGGATATCAAAAAAACTCTATCTCGGATCTAAACATACTCTCCTTCCCCTTTTGATTCCTTCATAGTCGCCCGTCCACATGCCTTTTCTAGGTCGTTCGCGTTCACTCGTCGCGCTCGGCGACTCGCTCAACGGCGACCAGCGACCGCCACATGGCGAAAGTACCAAGGCGTCGACGTCGACATCCCCGGGACTGCTGACGCGGACGCGCTCGAGGCTCGGACTGTCACCAAACCATGCTCGCAGTGATTCTGGCGGAGTCACGATGCCGGAGAGTAGCCCGGACTTGCAGCCGCCCAAGACGCCCCGCGCTCGGACGAGCGCGCTCTACCCACCCTTCCTGAGGAAAAGCCTCTCGCGCCCCAGCCTTCGCGACGGTGCCAGCAACCACCCACCAAAAGACTCGCCGCCGAGCACGTCGACGGACTCGTCGCCGCTCATCCCGCCGCCGCCCTTCCCCAAGAAGACGTCGGAGGTGCGCCTCAACGACGAGCGTATAGGATTTCCGTCGACAGAGAGCCTCGGCTCGGTCCTTGCGCGCGGGCTCAAGAGCACCAACGAAGCGCATGCCCGTGCACATGCCCACGCGCATGCAGCCGCCTCGCCCGACCCGCCGACCCTCCTCTCCTCGCCGACGCCCTCCCGCTCGTCAAAGCTGCTCAACCGCGTCTCGCGCATCTTCGGCGGCCGGGAACACGGGCGCCATCTCAGCACGGGTGCGGCGCTGGGTCTCGCGGTGGAACACGTCGCGCCAGCCCGCTCGTCCGCGAGCGCGACGTCGCGTTCGCCGTCGCCCGAAGACGACGAGGAAATGGAGATCCGCCCGCCGAGCGGCCTAGGCCGGCGCGGCTCGCTCTTCTCCAACGTATCCCTCCCGTCGCCCACCACGCCCACCACGCCCGTCTCCCCCTTCTCCTCTTCCACCCTCGGCAGACCGGGCGGGCTCAAGATCAAGATCAGTGCGGCAGGGACGGGTCCCAATCTCGTGACGAGAGGGCACCGAGAGCGGAGCATCAGCTCACCCGACCTTTCCTCCGCGCTCGCACCTCCCTCCTGGAGCTCGCTCTCGCTCTCCTTTCCGTCCTCCACCTCATCTCCCCGCCCGATTACTCCCCCAGCACCGCCTGCGCGCTTTCCCCCTTCGGTTCTCGCTCTTATCTGCTTCTTCTCCTCCCCGGCCAGCCTTTGCGCGCTCGCGCTGACTTCTAAATCCGTCTGCCGTCTCGCGCAGGACGCGCTCTACTCATCCATCGACCTCTCCCTCCTCCACCCAGCTCTTGCCGAACGATGCCTCGCGACGCTCTCCACCCGGCCGCATCTCTCCGCCCTCGTGCGCACCTTCGTCCTGCCCACGACACCCTCCTCCACCAGTGCCCCCTCCACCCCTTCCACGCCCTCCCCCACATCAACTGCCCTCGCCCTCTGCCTCGCGCTCCGCACCATGTCCTCCCTCATCTCCCTCTCCGCGCCCTTCTCCCCAGCGCTCGCCTACGCCCCTCCCACGCCCACCCTCACCCACGTCCGCATCCTCTCCTCCTCCCTCTCACCCGCCGAACACGACCGGCTCCTCGCCTGGCTCGCCGAGCGGCCCTCCATCACCCGTCTCGCGCTGCCCTCCCTCTCCGATCCTCCCCCGACCCCGACGGCCGACGACGCCACACCGCCCGACGCCTCGACGCTCCCCCGCCTCGCGTCCTACACCGGCCCGCCCGCGCTCGCGGCGCATCTCGCCCCCGGCCGCCCGCTCGTCAACGCCACCCTCGTCGTGCACACGACGCTGTACGACGGCCTGCGCCCCGCCGCGCTCATGCGCGCGCTCTCCCTCGCCTCTCCCCGTCACCCCCCCTCTTCTTCTGCGTCTTCCTCCCTCCTCCCCCCCGCTTCTTCTCCTCCTGCGCCCTCGACACCCGCGACGCCGTCGGAACCGGGCACGCTGCGCGAGTTGGGCATCCACGCCGCGCCCCGCGTCGACGCGCGCACGCTCGAGAAGGTGCTTATGGCCGCCGGATCGCAGCTCGGCGATCGGTTACGCGAGCTCGAGGTCGGCGCGGGGATACTGGACGAGGTTCGTTCGTTCATACGTTTTTTCATTTCATTTCAATTTTTTTTTTTTTTTTGGTCCGTCCTTGACTGACGGAGCGACGCGAAATATATATACCGCATAACAGAACCTGTACAAGATGATCACGCCCGTCCTGCCGCGATTCACATCGCTCAAAACGCTGCGCGTCCTTCCTTTGCTACCGAATTTGTACGCCTCCTCCTCCTCCTCGTCGTCGTCGTCGGTCGAGGTGTCGCCCGAGACGGCGCGCGCGTGGGCGAGGCTGTGTCCCACCCTGGAGCGGATCGAGATCGGGAGGGCGCGCGCCGGGGGGAAGGCGTGGCGCGTCGCGTCGAGGCGCAAGCGGGGGGTGAAAGTTGATCGCAGGGAAGAAGATGGGGAGGAGGAGGGGGAGGAGGAGGCGGGGGTGTCGTTCGAGAGGGTCATATTGGTGTCGGTGCCGCCGAGCCCGGTCGCGTGGGACCGGCCGCGGTGAAGCGGGACGATGGATATGGCGCTTCGTTGCTGGCCTTTTTTTTTTTCCTTACGCGTTGGGTTCGAGTGTGAATGGATGGGCGCGGTGGTATGTGAGTGGATCTTGTCTTTTGTCTTCGTCCATGAGGGCTGGAGATGGATCGGCTGATTGTATTTGGACTATAGACGATATATAATATATAATTTCATTTCTGCATCAGGAAAAATCAGACTACCGCTTGTTGGGTACCGAAATCCTTTAAAGCTACTAAGTGAGCACGTTTTGGTAGGTTTTAGGAGGCTGTTACCAAATATAATTGTGTCTGATGTGCATTCTGCATGCTGCTGCCAGTGAATGGTGGAGGAACCTCCAGCGGGAACCGGTGTGTCCGATTGACACGCAAGGGAATCGACAGGCCACGAGTTCCGTCACAGTGAGTGCGCGAAAAGAACGTTTTCCTGCTCTCTCCGTAGTGTGGGTGAACACCGAGCAACCGACGAGCATGAAAACTTCCGCTGAACATCTTCTACTCCCTCCTCTGGACAACGGACTCTGTGGGCATGCCTTTCACTGAGGATAAGAAGACTGTGAGTAGGGAATAACGCCGTGAACGATGAAGATTCATACCATCGTCAAAGACAGCATCACATGGCGATATTCCGTTGGACGAGGTCACTCGGAATATCGAGAGTCAGTAGATCATGCCGCTTCGTCGCGCGCTGTCCACTCGAATATACGAGGATTTCTTGGCTGACGTGACTTCATCCTCAGCCACCGATTTCTTCTTTCGGGCTCCTGTGGGATCGAGGCGCAACTAGATTCCCTCAACGTTGCTCGCCGACGCTTATCTATGGTGGCATGTGCAGGAACAATAGCCCATCAACCAGAGGTTTCGCTTCATGGCAGGATTTTTACGATGGCTGCGTTTATCGACCGCAGGCTCGTAAATGTGATCCGATACTTTTGTTTCCTCCGTCGGATCTTCTCACGAATGCACCCGATGTCATCAAGGAGCCTGAAAGAACGTCGGACTCACTCCGGTCACGACCCGTGAGTGGGTTCGACTGGGTCGAGTCGCTGTCAAAGACGCTTGCTCGTGCTTTGACCGTGCTTCAAGACTCATCATCCGATGATTATCCTGTGATGGCGAGCGCTCGATGCGGTGTGCAGAAGCCGTGCTTTGGACGCGCTCAGGGGCAAATCAGCATTCGACGTCGCTCTGGTGCACACAGGGCTGCGCGGAGGAACCTTCACTCCGTTCCTCGACCTTCTGGCAGCTTCGCTCGCGCTCGTCATTCTCGGGCAGAGACGATGGCATGAGAATGCCCAGAACACCCGTGACTTCGAGGTTGGCGAACGTTGTACGTCTTCCGGGAGTGCCTGTCCGTGAACCCAGGCAACACCAGCCTCCCCGATGGCGGCATACCGATACATCGTTCGAGGCATAAATACCGTCCAGCTGCGACCACTGCTCCTCACCGTTCTCCGGTAACAAACACCCGTCTCACAGCAGAGCTTACGACCTACTCAGTTTTACTACGACCGCTGCGATGTGATCTTCACGGCCCCCCTGCTCGTCTCCTCCCTCGTCGCCGCCCTCGCGTCGGCCGTGCCCGTCAGCCTCGACACTCGCGATGTCTTCGTGCCACCTATCCTATACGCCCACGCCGGAAAGGCGCAGACCTGAGGCAACTTGAGCCATTCCCAGATGGTCTGGCTAAGATCGTCACGATAAAGGACGAAATTCTCTGGAGTATTTCGAGAGGCAGTCGCTTGATTGGTTCCTCTGTCGGCGGAGAACGTTCAGTTGGATGAGGTGAATGGCGATGCATTTGTCGAACGATTGGACCGTATCCTCGACTTCGACTTCATGAATTGACAGATTCGCTACTGTGCTGATTGAGGCGAGAATACCAGGACTCCCGTCGTTGAAACACTGACAAGAGCAGTGAGGAAACATCGAGATATCTGAATGACTAGGCGCCATTGCGCAGAGATGGTGCGCTTCTGTCGGTCCTGGAACGTCTTTGCCTTCTTGCGCTGGGATAGGAGGGCGTCCCAGAGTCGGCTGCTTAAGATTGCAACATGTCCTGGGTCTTCGCCTGAGAATGTGTTTGCGATGTTGTCGTTGGTGGCGGATCAGGACCAGCCGCAAACATGACCAATGCTAGCTGCGCCAGTGCTAGTAGATCTGGTTGATAGGACTATATATATCCGGGCGTTGAGACATGATGAACTCAAGTGTGTGCAGATTGACGGTACTTCAATTTTAGGGTTGATCGCCATTCAGCCCTGCAACGAGGCAACGAGGTGTGGCCATCTCGATATGTAGATATCAGTACGTCCCTAGTGTGTGATAAAGCCCCGTCGTAGGCTAGACAATGGAAGGATCACGCGAAGTCGATATGATCGGGTCTGTTCAGGGACCTACGCCAGAACTCGGCCTCACAGCCTTACGCCACCGGGATATTTTTGTGATACATTCATATCTCGAAATCTTCTACTATGCATATTGCCATCTCTTCGGCTTCTTGGATCGCAGTCCACTTGAGCAGAACCTAGCGACACAGGCACTTCATGATATCGCATATGCAAAACAGGTCGGAAGCTGGTATGCCCGTTGCGACAACGATCATGGCCTGTGCGCTGTTCATGGAACCACGGGTGAGCTTGCTGTAATGCATCGAGATGGATAGTCTTCTCAAGGTTCGAGGGTCTGGATGCTCATGCAGCGCCTTGCTGAAGAATGAATTGGTCTGTGGGTAGGGTCCCGTTTGAGGCCCTCCCCGCGGGCCAACGAGCGGTGCCGGGATCTCCTGGATGTCTATTTCTGCTTTTCTCCTAATTGTATATAGTGTGGCTTCGTTGGTTCATGAAGGTCACCGTGCTCCATAGCATCTAATATACAGGTATTCGCTTCACAATTTCGTCCCTTCTGCTCTCCCCGCTAATCTTGTTTTCAGCATTACTATGGCACATGCTATCGCCCCTGAGGATGAAGGATTCACATTGTACGCCAAGCTACGGTTGTCGCTGGATGAACAGATCGTGGGCCTGCGGGCCCGTATTGCACTCGCACCTGGCTCGGAGTCGTCAGGCTCCAGGTCCGACCTTGGTTCACGTCTTCTAGAACGGTATTCCCAGTTTGGAGGGCAAGAACAGCTCAATGAGGCGATTGTGGTGCTTCGCGATGCACTACAAGTATCGCAATATGAGGGGGGCGCACAGGAGGCGATGCTCATGGAACGCTTAGCCAATGCTCTTAGCGCCCACTTTTACTTGACTTCAGATGAGCGATTCGCGGAAGAGGCGCTCTCAATTCTCGAAAACGCATCCAAAATCCAGGAACGTGCTTCCATTGATAATTCACCTATACTCAGATCCATGGCCCAGATACACTGGGAACTCATGTTATTGCACCTTCATCCAATACGTGACGAACATGAGGATCGGGCACGTGAAGTATTTCGACAATCATTATCTTCGTGTATCTCAGATAACTCTCGTTGTCCAACCGATCTTCGGGCACTCGCAGAGGCTCTTCGACGGGATCCCGAGTCAGAGAAGTATCCAGGACAGGCAGTTCTACTCGCCGAGGCAGCTGTATCTCAATCCCCCATCGGACACATGGAATATGTCTCATCGCGCGTTGTCCTTTCCACCCTTAGAAGGGACAAATACACTATAGAACCTTCAGCTGCGGGGCTGAAGACCAATATCGAGATGCTTCGGGCCGTTGAACGTATATGCGATCTTTGCGACCATCCTCGTCACCCTGACGTCATTTCGGAATTGGCGGAAAACCTGGAGTACTATTACTCTTATACTGAAGAAAGATCAGCATCAGATGAAGGCATAGATTTACTACGCAGAGTTGCACAAACCTTGGCCCATGGACACAGTCGTCGCCGCAGCATTCTGCTAAAACTATCAGCGATGTTGCAGCAGAGGTTCCAGCACGCCGAAAACTTGCCCGATATTGATGAAGCCATTTCGGTGCTCAGACCGCTCCTATCCTCTGGATATCGAGGAGAGAAATATCGACCAGCCATACACAACCTTGGAACTATGTTGTTTTTCAGATACGAACTCGTAGGGCGTGTATCCGACTTGACCGAGGCCACACAACTTTACCAGCAATGTGTCGAATCATTTCCCAAACCGACAACCGGAAGCCGGATATATTTCTTCAATTATGCCGGTCTGCTATCATACAAATACTCCAAGGGGCTGGCATCCATCGAAGATCTCGACACTGCCTATAAAATCACCACAGATGTTTCTGCTCTATTCCCCGCGACTTCTTCCGTGATGGTGTTGTTGGCTGAGATTTCTCACATGCGGTACTCGTTCACAAACTCGCCTGAAGACCTGGAGAAGTCCTTAGAACTAGGACGACGATCCCTGAGCATGTGTGGACAATTGAATCTTGTTGACCGTCAGGAATCCCTGCGGGTCACGAGTGCTGCGCTACGCCTGCTTGGTGATGTGAAATCGATGCAAGAAGCGGTTCTACTCTTGAAGGAATGGCGGGATCTAGTTCAAGAAGGAAATCCTCGTCTTCTGAGACCGAAGTTCGAGCTTGCGCGAACATATTTCGGATTATGGCGGCACACGGCGGACCCCTCTTACGTTCAGCAATCTATGAACGAATTCTCTGATGTAGTTCAGAGCATTTACGGACTCCCACACGACCAGCTCGAATACGCTTTAGCGTGGATTGAAACCGCTAGAGAATTTGCAGACTCTGGAAATGCTGAAGACTACCTGCAAGCCGCTTTCGTTGCAGCCATCGCTCTCCTTCCGCGTGTGGTGTATCTTGAATGTGACCTGGTCACAAGATTGGCATCTCTGAAACGCTACACATCCCTCACGAGAGACGCTGCACTTCATGCACTGGAACGAAGCGGTTGTGATGCAGCTGTGGAGATACTGGAACAGGGAAGAACCGCATTTTGGCATGGAGCTCTGCGACTTCGTAGCTGTCCACCCGATGTGCCTTCCAACATAGCGAGACGACTGAAAGAGCTGTCTGAACAGCTTGAGTACTCCGGTCGCATTGCTGGGGCTTTAGGAGCCAACGACGATGGTGTCTTGCGTCGTCGCGGCCTCGTGCACGATATGGAAGAACTCATCGAACAGATCAGGTTAATGCCCGGTTTCGGTGATTTCTTGCGACCAGCGACGTTCGCACATCTGCAGTCAGTCGCTCGGTCTGGGTCCGTCGTCTTGCTCATTGCAGGTCCCACGTCTTCCCATGCCGTAATCATTCATGCACATCTACCCTCCAAAAACATTCCCCTCCCAGTTGCCACCGCGAGCACCATGTCGAAGCTGGGTCATTCTCTGGCTGATATCAACGCACGCTATCGCACAGCTTCGTCATCTCTCCAAGTGGATAGGAAGCTCATCAAGGTCAAACGCCTTCCCATGGACGACTATGTACACGTTCTCTCGGAATTATGGAAGACAGTTGTACAACCGATTATACTTGCTCTCGGGTTTAGGGTGAGCGTGATATCGCACTCTTATTCTCTATAGATGTTGAACAAGAATAGAAACATTGTGTAGATGATCAATCTGAAGTGCTACCTCGACTTTGGTGGTGCCCTACGGGTCATTTCTCGTTCTTGCCTCTTCACGCCGCAGGGTCGTACGCTGGTGAAGTGGACTGTGCGGCTGACTATATTGTTTCCTCATACATCCCGTCCATCACTATCCAGCGCAAGGCCCAAGAGCAGCTGCAATTATCCGTTCACGAACACCACAAAGCCTTACTCGTTGCGGAGTCCAATGCCCTCGGTTTTGGTGCTTTACCTCACGCTTCCGCTGAGGTGGAGTTAATTCACAATGTCTTACCCAAGTCCGTCAGGGTAATAGACGCCGTTAACGAAGCGGTCGATATGGAAGGGACAATCAAACAGTTCTTCGACGCTTCAATTGTGCACATGGCTTGTCATGGACGGCAGGACAAGGACGACCCTCTCAGTAGTGGTTTTATACTACGAAATGGAATACTCAAGATTTCTGACCTCATGGGACTCAAGATTCCCAATGCGTCCTTTGCATACCTAAGCGCTTGCCAGAGCGCTACTGGTGACGATATGCTGCCGGATGAAGGACTGCACCTAGCCGCGGCGATGATGTTTGTCGGGTTTCCGAGCGTGATTGGAACCATGTGGTAAGGCGTTGATTCGTTCTAAATCTGCATCATCGCTGAGATATTATTGTCAGGCCAATGAATGACGAAGACGGACCGGTCGTTGCTGAAACCGTGTATAAGGCGATGTTCAAGGACGGTTCAGGTACGATCGACTACGATGCGATACCCCGTGCTTTACATACCGCTGCCCGTCGTTTGCGCGAGGAAGGAGCTCACCCGAGTCGGTGGGCAACTTATATTCATTTGGGGGTTTGACGAAGAATGAGACGGATTGCGCAATGCGAACGAAATGACTGAATTACCGCGTGGTCGGCATGTTA
This sequence comes from Punctularia strigosozonata HHB-11173 SS5, assembly GCF_000264995.1. Classification (NCBI taxonomy): domain Eukaryota; kingdom Fungi; phylum Basidiomycota; class Agaricomycetes; order Corticiales; family Punctulariaceae; genus Punctularia; species Punctularia strigosozonata. Next base: position 330,316 of record NW_006767451.1, read on the forward strand.
TGATCTATGGCAACTGTATATCACAGATAGGTAGCACTGAGCTCGTATACGGGGTCGAATTCCTCAGAAGCGGTAAGGCACGCGGCTACCTTGTACGGAGTCGTCTCACTTACGACTTGCTGACCGACAACGAAATGAAAGTCGCTTAAGAGCAGATTGACCAAGTAACGGTGTGTTCAGGGGGTAGTGCATAGACTGGCCAAAGCGTGGTAGGTAGGTAGGTATATTTCCGGCGCGGTCCCAATAGCGGAACAACCGGTTGCCGCACCGCACGTCAATACGCACGGCTTGGCGCACACAGTGCATCCACGGCCCCCGTGAGCTGCTATACAGCCGACACGCCGCTTCAGCACTGGTGGTTTCCGCATGATTGCCGCAGCTCGCGGTCTCGTTTTTGACCCTGGCCGCAACGACGTCATGATCGTCGCGCTCCCCCCCTTTCGCAATTTACTTTACTTGTTCGTCTCTTCTTCGTCGATTGCGAACGGAGCCTGCGCAACATTGGGTTCCAAGTATATGCAAGTTATGCAACACAAACTCGTGCCACTTAGGAGCAACACACGGTGGTCTTTGAGCGCTCGTACGATATCTTTCCGATGCTGTAACTCCTGACACCGTGGATGAAGCAGGAGATACCTTCGACCTGTTTGACATGGGATAGCAAGACGTGAACCCCATCGAGCGCATCGGCGCCCTCCTCGCGCCGTCCTGGCATGGCAGGCAATATATGTCCTCGTACGGGTGCGGTCGTCCGCAGATTGCGCGGGGCGGTGCCGTTGGATCTGTATAATCACTTACGGCACGGTTCTTCCTAACGCATTTCCGGATATGAAAGTATCGTCCCTACGGATTCTACGCGGACCTGCTCGACATCGTCCGACATGTACCCATGCGGGGGTGCGAATTCCTTTCAAGTTTCGCTATGCATTTGCATGTAGCCCTGTACGGCATGTCGACACGAAGTATATTACCCCCCCTGCTCCTTGTACCCTTCTGTACTTCCTTCGTTCCTGCGTCAGTTACGCGAATACAAATCTCCCGATCGCGCTAGCGCTTGAACTTGACGGCCACCTCGACTTCGCGAATGATGACGATGACACGGAAAGAAGGCGTGGGAAACGGCCCGGCCCTGGGCGAGAAGGGACATCAGAGGGCGGCGGGGAGCGCATGGTCGCCATCGTTCCCACCGCCCAGCGCTTTGGCCCCTCCTCCTCCTCATCCTCGTCGCTCGCAACTACTCGTCAAGACACCCTTCCAGCGCGCTCATTCTCGTTTTCTCTTTTCTTCCAGCTTATCCGACCACGCGATACGAGGGCCTGAGGCTCGATGCCCAGCTTATTCTCCCGCGCGCGGACGACGTCGACCAAGGGGACCAAAGACAAGGACAAGACCGCCGCCGCCGACGGGGCCCGCACACCGACCAAGAACGCACACAACGTAGCGTCTCCAAAGCTCGGCTTCGACGAGTTTGGCCGGGTCGTCAGCAGAGATGGAGGAGGGCGAGCGACGCCGAGCAAGTCGATGCGCGACCTGCGCCTGAAGACGTCCACGAAGGACCTCGCCCGCCCCGACTCGGCCCTCGGCGACCCGTTCCTCAGCGCCCTGCCCGACGGCAGCTTCCTCCCCCTCCAGCTCGACCCGCCCCGCTACGACGACCCCGCCGACCCCTCCGCCGACGCCGCCGACGCCGCCCACCACCCCCCGCGCGCGAGCCAGCACCGGCCCGACTACGGCTTCCTCTCCTACCAGCGGCACGTCGTCCTCCCGCCCGAACACGTCTCCGCGCTCGCCGAGCTCCTCTGCGCCGAGCTCGCCGCGCGCGGCCTCACGACGCCCTTCCTCTTCTCCTCGTCCGCGCTCGACGTCTCCGCGTCCGGCGTCCGCCGCCTCGTCGGCGCCTTCCTCGAGTGGTGCCGCACCCCGACGGCGGAGCGGGACGCCGCGTGGCGCGAGGAGGCGCGCTTCGCGGGCCCGCACGAGCTCGCGATGGCGCTCCGCTGGGGGCTCGCGAGGGTCGTCCGCGTGAGCGGCGGGCAGGAAATCCGCGGCCTGTTAGACTACAAGGACTACGTCGACTGGCGCGACGCCGAAGCCGGTACGTTCCTTCGTCTCGTCACACCCCCCCCCCTCCCGCCGCCTCTCCCTCCTTCGATCGCGAGCCCTGAATCGATAATATGCGTATATACTAACCACTCGGACTTAGCCTCCAACTACCCCGCGGCGCACTTCGCCGCGCTCCTGCCGGGCCTGCACCCGCTCGTGCGCTCGACGCTGCTCACCACGCTCGCGCTCCTCGCGCGGCTCACCGCGCACGCCGCGCGCTCGGGCCACACCCCGCCCACGCTCTCGCCCCTCTTCGGGCCTCTGCTCTTCGGCCTCGGGCCCGCCTCGCTCCCGTTCCGCCACGCGTACGTGCACTACCTCCGCGCCGCGCGCGCGGCGGAACACGTCCTGCTCGCGTTCGTGCGCTGGCAGGACCTGCCCGCGGGCGACGCGCACGCGCCGGAGAAGCGGGGCTGGGGCGCCGCGATGGGCGTGCCGCCGCGGCTGAAGGACTGGATCAGGGGGTACCCGGCGACGCTGCCCGGGTTCGGGGAGAAGGGGTGGGAGGGGGAGGTAGGGGGAGGAGCGGGCGCGAAGGGCGAGGAGGAGAGGCCGAGGGCGAGGAAGGGCGCGCGGACGGTCAGGGTCGTGGCGGTGCGGCGGAACGTGAGGATGTATAGTCCGGATCTGGTGAGGAGCGCGGCGGGGTGGGCGCAGAGGGCGGGCGGAGGAGGAGCGGCGGCGGGAGGGGCGGGGGCGAACGGGTTGGCGGGGAGCAAGGAGTGGGAGCGCGTCGCGCCGAGCACGCTCAAGCTCCCGCCGAGGTATTCGGACGGGTACAGGAAGAGGATGGACATGCCGCCGGGCGTGCATCCGGACACGGCCGCGCCCGCCGGGCTGTCGAGTGCGCCGAGCGCGGCGAGCAGTCTGTCGGCCAGCACGACGAGCACGTTGTTCGACGAGAAGGACTATTTCGGCGTGGGCGGGGGAGGCGGGGGCGGGGGAGCGGGGAAGGAGGGCGAGTTCAAGAGCTTGACGGACCTCAAGTGGGGAGAGTTCGAGACGGTCGGGTTCGGAGGCTTGGCGGACAATCGCAAACTGCAGTTTGACCTGACGGAGGGCGCACGGGCGGTGAGTTGCGCGTGTTCTTTGGGTTTTTTTCTCTTCCTTTTTTTCTTTTTCTTCGCGGCATCTGTTACTCCGTGTTCGTCATGTTTCGACGCGGATCGTGTCTTGCGTCCCTGCTATCTTTTCTTCCGAAATCACTTGAGCTCTATGCTGACTATTGACGCTCGTTCGATAGGCCCGTCAAGCGAAACGGCAGACGATGTCCTGGGATGACTTTTCCTCCTCTGGCTTTACGCGTTCGGACGCGCCCCTCAGCGCGACGCTCCAGTTCAGCACCCCGCTCGCGACGACGATCAGCAGTTGGCCGTCGCAACGGGACGAGATCCATCGTAAGCTGAAGAAGGTGAATATATGCGCTCCATCAGGTTCTGGTTCCCCTCGCTGACGCGCGTGCGATGTCAGGTTCAGAAGGGGCTGCCGAGCTTTGGGTGGGATACGGAACCGGTGATGGGCCCCGAAGAGTGGATAGAGGAGGCGTTCTTGGACGTGTTTTGCGATCTGATATACGGTGGTGGTTGGATGGACAGCGAGCGGGATCGGGAGGAGAGCGAAAGGGAGTGCAATTGGGCCTTGGTACGAATGTCCTCCGGGTTACCAGACCATACCTAGTACTCACTGCCGCGCAGGTCGAATTCAAGTCGCTCCCCGTCTCGCGCACCACCGTCTCCGGCACGGGCGACCCCCGCACGTCGACCTCGCTGTTCCTCTTCGAAGAGTTCGTCCCCGCCGAGTACCGCGCGCAGCTGGCCTCGTTCTCCTCGCCCAAGCGCCGGCGGCTGCCGAGCCTCTTCACCATCACCAAGTCGTCCTCCGGCGCGTCGCGCCAGTGGAAACCCGCGACGACGCTCAACGGTCGGCCGTACGCGCCTGGTTCGGGGCAGGTCCCGCAGAGCCCGTCGCTGCGCGAGGTCGAGTTCGAAGGGTTGCTCCGGGGCAAGAACGCGAGCGTGACAAAGGTGGTGACCCTCGAGCAGGGCGGCGGCGTGCGCACCGTCGCGCGCGGTCAGGTTGTCGTCCCGCCCGTGCGGACGAGCTCGGCCAACGCGACCTCCCCCGCGACGCCGGAGAAGGACAGCAAGACGACGACACCCGCGCGGGATAAGACGGCGCGGTTCGGGATCGTGGCGCCCCAAAGTATGCGCAGCCGGCGCGAGTCGCGCGTTCCCCCCGCTGACTCGCAGAGCATAGACTTCGAGACGCGGCTGGCGAGCATGTCGGACGACGACGGCTCGCCGCCGGGATCGGGCACGCCGCGGCGCGACAAGCGGCGCTCGAAGGACGACGCGTGGGTCGATATCCTCGTCGCGACCGCCGGGAGGCGTATGGCGGGCCAGGACGCGGACCCGGCGATGCTCGCCGTTCGTCGCGGGCTCAAGGGCGGCCGGAGCGACCCCGAGCTTGCGAGCCAGGAGGTCGCGGCCGCGCTCGCGGCGGTGCAGGGACAGGTGTTCTCGGACGACGAAGACGGGGAGGTCGAGCCCGCGCACAAGGGGGAGGTCGAGCGCGGGCGCAAGGGCGAGCCCGCGCACCGGCACGAGATGGAGGCCGCGGAGGATGAGGACGGGGACGAGCTCTCGCCCGGGGACGTGGAGCCGGCGCCGCCCGCGCGCGACTCGATGCTGTCGTCCGAGTTCGACGCGACGCCGCGGACGAGCGAGGCGGACGAGAGCGAGGAGTCCGGGAGCCCGGCCGCCGCGGCGCTCGCTGAGCTCCGGAAACGCGCGGGTATGGGCTACTTTGCTGCCCACCCGGACCGGCTCGCGCGAGGCGCGGCACCGCGCCCAGCAAGCAACTTCGAAGATCCGCGAGCGCGGCTGGCGCGGGACGAGGAGAGCGACGAGGAGGAAGCAGAAGCGCAATCGCCGTACGGCGGGCTGGAGGATCACCCGCATGGGCCTCCGAGTAGGCCTGTAAGGCCACTTCCCGTTCCGCAGGCCACCACGCCACCAGCGCCGGCATCAATCACACCGCTAAAGCTTGAAGTGCCGCTTTCGACTCCACCTAGGGACACGCCGTCGCCGGCGAAGGACGCAGCTGGACCGATCAGCCCGGGTGCCGTCGCAGGCGCGCGCGCGATCGGCGGCAAGACCTCCGCGCTGATCGAGATGTACCGCCAGAAGGAGAAGGGTGGCGCCGCGCCCAGCGACCAACCGTTCCCGACGCAGCCGTCGCGCCTGCCTGTGCGTTTGCTTCCGACGCCCGGCAAGCCCGCGTCGCCCGAGGCCCCGGCGATCGTTCCGTCGCGATCGCCATCCCGCTCGCCAAACGGCAGCCCTGCGAATGCGCTCCCGGGCAAGACGCCGGAGCAGCTGGGTGTTGCCCCCAAGAAGGTATCGCCAAACCCGTCGCCGCCGTTGCCCGACGCGGTTCCGGTGCGCGTCGAGCCTGTCCGCGAAGCATCCGTTCCGAGATACGTCCACGGAGCGCCGTTGCACAACCTCGTGGAGGAGGAAGAGGAAGAATAGAAGTCGATCCGATCCATCGTCAAAACAGGACGCGAAATCCGCTCCCAACGCCAAATCATATCCCATGCAAAGATACCATCCCCCCTACTCCACCCTTTGGATCCCTTGATGAACTGTATGCTATCTCCCCGTCTATTGGTTGCCTTGTTTCGCCGGTGTAGAGGGGCCTCACACGACTGTTGGAACCATATCTCCGTCAAATGGCGATCTCCCTTTCCCCTATCGTTTCATCGCGTACTGCCCACGGACCAGGCAGCGACACATACATGCGGCCGGTCCTCACCTTTTCGGCGCTGCGCCGTTGATTACTTCAGGTTAATAAACTCCCTTGGACGATACCAACTACACACATACCTGCTGGTCTTCTGCTTCTTCACCTACATACACCCACATTCCTTTTGCCCGTTACTCCTGATCCTGGCTGACAGATCCCAAACGATAGCAATACCCCCACCCTCCGCGCACCAGATTTACGAAGATGCCGATCGGGCTTCTCGCACTACATGCCCTTCCTTCCTGCCGTCCTTGCCTCGAGCTCTTTGCTTACCACGTATGTTTTCCAGTACTCTCTGTTCCGATGCTATGTCTTTATCGCGTTGCATAATACAACATTTTCATTGCTGCTGCTGTCACTTTAGAGGACGCCCTTGATCACCCGCATAACGCACCCGCTCGTCAACGGGTCTCAATACGGTCCATTTTGGCCAACATACGTTACAACATACATCTGGGGATACGAAACACAGGTAACGGACATAGATTACGAAACCGATCATTCTCCTGGGGTATCCTCAACCCCCCTCCGTCCCGACCTTCATTCTGTTTTGCGCTTCTTGCTCTCTTTGAGGCGAGCGCTTTCCCTCTTCCTTTTCTGACCATCTTCCATCTCCACGCCGTCAGCCTCCAGTACGGTCGCGCCACCTGTGTTGAAGGGGGCGACCTTCTGGCGAATGCGCTTGGATCGACGAGGAACTGGACGACCTGACCCTGGAGATGGACCGGATGGGCCAGCCCTACGAGGTCGCGCGCGAGCCAGTTGGGGAGTGGGTATGCCGGATGCTGACTGCGATTCAACAAGCATGGCTTCCACCTCTACGAGCGAGCCTTCCTCAGGGATAGGATCGAGGACCATCGGGCGATAACAGGTGGCGGCACCGTCGACCTCAGCGGGTTCGTCCTTCGCGGCGGCGGCATCCTGGTTGCGGCCGGCCGTACGGGTGGGTATAGCGTCTGGGTTCGCGTTGGTCAGAGGCTGCTGCGAGCAAACCTCGGTTGGAGGGCATTCCTGAGGCCGTGCTGGCCTTGGATCAAGCAGCGCTTGGCGCCGTAAGCTCGCAAGCACCCTCCGCTCGTACGAGTTGCGCGGCTCGCCGTGGTCCTCTGGTTGCGCGTTCGTCTGTTGCCGGAGGTCCGCGGGCGGTCGCACTTGCGACTCTTCATATGCGAAGGTTATGCGCTCTGACGGGCGCCGGTCATTTTTCTCCTGGTATTTGGCGGCCATTTCTTGAGATAATGCGTTGCTGAAGGGTAAGGGTCCAACGTTCGCAGGAGGAAGCACGCATGTTCGGAGCCAGCGTGCGTCGCGGGCCTTGCGAAGGCTCCAACGTTGACCATGATCGTTCTCGAGCAAACCGCCCAATGTTTCTCGAGCTACGTGAGTCGGAACGCTTTAGTACCATCGGTAGCACTTCAGCATGATGACGGACCTTCTGCGGTGACAGGCAGTGTGCTGATATCTTCGATCTGAAAGCGCCTCCCTGCTAGCCGTGCTTCCAAGGTGAGTAGCGTTGGGTTGATGTGAAAAACCATTTTCCTGAACAGTCTGGAAGACGTTTCAGTGACAGCAGATGAATGATAATAGCGTCACTACATACACGAAGAACATGATTCCTCCTACCCCGTATGCATCGCTGCGCTCGTTATACATACCCCTTTTCACTTCAGGAGGAGCCCAATTAGCAGTTCCACCCATCCCCTGTGCAATGCTCATGAGCCTGAGATACGTCGTATTCGTGTGAGTAGGTACTAACAATTATGCGGTCCGGATCTTTGTCCGTTGGGATCGTGAGACCGAAATCCGACATTTTGACTGTGAGGACGCCTCTTCTGTCCTTATCAAACACCAGGACGTTCTGAGTGCATGTTAGCGTCAAATGCGAAATGCGAAAGGGAGCACAAACATCAGGTTTGACGTCAGCGTGTAAGAATCCTTCTCCATGCAGATACTGCAGTAAGAACGTAAGTCAGCAGTATATGACGCCAAGAGATGAACGTCACCAAGAGTCCTTCGATCACTTGCGCTATGACGGGCTGAGCAAGATCCTCGGCTAGCAACATGAGACATCTTGAGTGTTGTCTTCAAGCATAGATATAAAAACATCACGCACAGAGCTTCCCTTCCTGTTCGACGTAGTCGTGCAGGCTCCCAAAGCGAGCCAATGGAGAGACAAAATCTTGGGTCATGTCAATATTATTCTCAAACAATCAGCGACTCGGTCACTTACATACATGGGATGCCTCACGACACCAGTCCATCAACCGCGCTAAGTTCGGGTGAATAAAGCCCTCCCATCGGCGAATATCGTCCTTGAGTTTGTGAAAGGAACCAATATGTAGTCGTACGCCCTTGATCGCCACCGCACGGCCAGTAGCATTGCAACTGGCAAGCATCACGACTGAGTGAAATGTTTGTCTTCAATGAATGAATACGAGGGTAGAACCATGTCAACAGCTCACCTGCTTCGCCTCCTTTACCGATCTCAGTTCGAACATTATATCCTTCAAGTCCTGGAGGATACTCTGGAATATTTTTCAAACAGTGATAGATGTAATCTTCGTATGCACATGAGCGCGCGTGTAGACAATTCCTCTTGGATTTTACGCACCGACATTGTTAATCCGTACGCTAGCGTCCGGGATCACTGTATGGACGCAGTGATGAGCGACTTCCGCTCCGTCAACCTGAGAAAGTGATAAGAAAATGCCCCAGCAGTGAAGATATATCGCGCACATAAACGGCGCAAGCTTCGGTTTCCCGTGATATCTGCAGCTCTTCTTTGGCACCTTGTTCAGTTCGGACGCTAACTTTCGTGAGTTTCGCGACGAGCATATCCCTGCCTACACCGGGAGTGAGGTGACGCACACTGGAGGGAAGCTAGGCTCACCTTGTACTGTGTCGTAGACAGGCCACTCTCGTTTTGATTTATGGAGGACGACATGCTCCTTGGCCTTCACGGACGACTGGAGAAACCCATGCGGATCCACGGTCTGTCGTAGCTGATATTTGATGGATGCGTGTCGAGCGAATCTAGCCTTGGATCCAAGATCTAATGGGGCCATGTCGCGCAAGTTAGACGGGGGAAGAGAAATAAGCTCGCCTTATATGCAGCGCAGCGGCTCGGGAGTGGCCCTCCGCTCGTGCATTGTCTTGTCACACATGGGACGGCCACAGAGATGCTGCGCGGGTGGGAGAGGTAATATTATTCATCCCTTAGAGAGACAGAAGGAAGATCATGATGAGACTCGGCGTCCGGGCAAATGCTGTAACGTAGATCAACTCCTGAGTCGCCTAGTCAATATGTGACCCTACATGTCCGGTGTTGTAGGTCAAGGCAAGGTCCACACGGGAGCACTCTGTCGCATGCACATACAAGGCAACGCACCGGAGCGCACGGGAGGACCGAAGAAGAATAGTGTGATTCCTGGGCGAGATAAAGCTAGAATGACCAAGTCTCGAAGGGAATGGGCATCGCTTCTGTCCCGTTTACAATTTCCGGATTAGCCATGCTATCGTTAGACCTCGGATCCAATTCCTCTACATCTAGCCAGCGATAATGATCGAGAATACGAAGACGCCACCGCCTTCGATCTTCGTCCCATTCCGCCAATTCATTGTCTAAATGGTTCACAAAAACCGGATTGCCTTCCTCGTACCCTTGGGTACGCCTCTGTTCCATTATCCATGGCGGGAAAGTCTGCATCGCCTTGACAAGGCAGTCGAAGCATCTCCCGGATCTGAGATGCCAGCGCTGCAGGACGCCGTAAATACTTTCGGGGATATGTTGCAACTGAAACTTGATTTGTTGGCTGAAGACTCGGGAAGGTCGAGGACGGAGTGCTGCAGGAAAGACAAGCACGTCGGTATCGACGTTTCCTTGCATGAGCAATCCCGTCTGGGACATCAGGCATATCTCAGCCGTCATGCGCGGCTGAAGACGAGCTTCTGGTGGACATGCCGACCAGTCGTGGAAAGGTATTCCTTGGACGTCCACGCCGACTCGTGGTCTGGGTTTCAAGAAAATTTCCCGATTGACGCGTTGTTGGTGATCCTCACTTCGACGACAATCGTGGCACTTCGAATTGTTGTTGCGGAAGTCGTCGAAGAGAACGTATACCGTGCGGAGCTCCTCGTCAGAGTAATCTGGGCGAGCAGAGTGGTCACCACCGGACTGCAGCCGTCTCAGCACTGAGATCAGAGTACGGACGTCTTGTGACCGTCTTTCCTTCGTTGGTTCTCGCTGAGGTTGCTTTGATGATCTTGAAGTCACCTGAATTTCAGCCCCACTGCAACGATAAGATGAGCATATCGTGCTGGATTGCAAGTGGGGGCAACGCACATGGGTGGCGACGGGTTTACGTGCTCGTGCTCTAAACCAATTCGTCTCGCTCGAGACTCCACCCGCTGAGCGTCCAACTTCTCGACGTCGTTGAGCAAACACTGAGCGCTGGCGAGAGCGTGTGATAGCGATTCCTCCATGTCGGCGATAAGCTGCCTTGGCCCCTGTTTCCCCTCTCGCAGCTTCTTCAGCTCCGACGCCAGCCACAAAGCGCGATCATGCTCTCGCATTGGGATCTTCCCAGTGGTTCGGGATCCGAGTCCCTTACGACGTCTTTTGGGAAGGGGCTCCTCATCAGGAGCAGGGGGTCGCGCTCGCTTGTCGGGACGTTCGGGAACAGTGGCCGCATTGTGTGTGGTGGGAGTAGGCGTCTTAGATCTGTTACTTGACGGTCGCGGTTTGGCAGCGAAGTTGCTTGATGGATAATCCAGAGATAAAGATGAGCGAGCCTTGGAGGCATCTTCACGACGCGAAGCACCTGGAATTCTCCAAGGACGGATATGAGACCATGCATGAGCAGACTTGAATGTGGCGCACCGGAAGCGAGACTGTCTGCTCTACCGTTGAGTACGCCAACAGCGTCGTAAAATCCAGCCCATGCTGATGCCCTTCGTCCCATTGCTTGCAAAGACTGTTTCGTAGACGGTTGACCGTCTCTCTGACGTGTGTGAGGGCGCGGCTCGTTGTTTCTTGCACCGGCGAAGACACGCTCCTTCAGTGTGGCAGATCTCAGTCGCATCTCGGGCGATATATATATATATATCGATTGGAGGGGGCAAAGCAGCAAGTGAACTGATTCAAGCAAATATGGAGGCGGTCAGATCGTTGAGAGGTGGGAGCCAGTATTTGCTATCGTTTGCACCAATGTGGCGCGTTCTGTTGATTTCCATACTCCCAATCAACTACGCTCGTCCTCCGCCCGTGAAACCAATGACAACTCAAGGACTGCCTATCACAGCGTTCATAGATATTCCCCAACTTCTGGATGTGCTACACGATGCGCTCAAAGGTACTAAGGTTTTCCCAAAACCACCTCACGTTGGCAGTGGCGTCCACTGATTTTTTTGTAGCACATCAGGATCTTTGGTTTGCAGGTCTTCTGCACGGGAATGTATGCCCCGGTAATATAATGATAGTCGATTCCCAAGGAACTAGTATGGGCTGCCTGCTAGGTGCAGATGGCGGGGTGACTACGGACCAACGAGCTCTTCCTGGGCAACACCAAGTGGAAGAACACGCAATATGGGACCTCATGAAGTATGCGAGAAAGAATTATGACTTAGAAGTTACGGATGCAGATGCGAAAAAGGTTCTGTCGTTTTGCGACGATGTCTATACGGATCGTTTTTGGGCAGACGCCCAGGAGGCATGGGCAGACAAGGTGCGCGAACTTCGACCTCGCACTATGACGTTGCTGACCTGAACCAAGTTCTGCGTGGACGACTTAATCGCTTCGGTGCGCGCTTTTCCCTTCCAACGTGATGTCGTTGATGACGGGTACGACAGCGCCCCTGGCCCTGGTTTGATGACCGCGTTGTCGAGGCGGCGCAGCGCGCAGTGAGTGAGTCTAACTTTGCGTTCCGGGTTCGCTCAGACGTTTCCGGTAGGGCACGAAATTGTTCATGAGCGCCGAACTCTTATGGACAGATAAAATGCCAACATCACTGAAGACAAACGGGGGCGAACGATATTCCATGTTGGAATATACCATCAAGGACGGGGCCGTTCTCCATGACATGGAGGCTTTCTTATTGGTCCTTGTCTACCTTTGCATCACATGCAACGGCTCGGGCGACTGCCGCGGACAATTTTACGAGGACGAGTGGCTGTCGTACCTTGCCCACTCGCTGTTCGATTATGACTTATCTGATGATGCCGAACGTCTGCTTCGTCTACGTGGTTTTAATCAGCTTCATCACCAACGGCGCTCATTATTCCGATACGACACGATGACGAGCGACATCCTTCCCGTATTTCTTCCCCAGATGATCTGCTTGCAAGAACTTGCGCTCAGATGGTGGCGAGTGCTCAATTTTTCGTATAAGAGATTCAATCGCTTCACGCCGGGAGTCATACACGATCAACTTATAAAGATATTGGACGAAGAATCGGCACGCGTCAAGATCATGCTCTCGGAAACAAAGGAATCCAGGAGAATCACACCCTCTCCTACGCCTAGCATTGCAGCCATGTAGTCAGAGGAACTTCCAGTTCTCGTAACCTCGGGATATAGGCGACAGATATGCGAGATCTACTCCAGTCGTGGATTGATCTGTTTCTCTATCGTTCCTTTTTGGCTTCGCTGTCCTCCTGGTCTTCCTTGCGCTTCATGATTCTGTAATAGTCCCACATCATCGAATTACCCTATATGGACAGCAACCTATTCATATTGCGACATACACATAAACATATAACGTGCATAATAACCTATATTCAAGCGGCGTTCGGTCCTCAGAACTCATTCATCACCGTCTACTATCATTCTGTCCTGCGCTTCTTGCTACCTTCACTCCCAACGTCAGCCTTCTTCCGTTTCAGACCGTGTCCACTCTCGGTGGCTTCGTTCTCTGCACCCGGTTCAGTGCCGCACTCCCGTTGAACACGCAACGACCGTGTATCCGGAGAGACTGTTCCCGCGGCGGACCCCAGCGACGGGCAAACAGCTCGGGCCTTCCGACGGCGTGACGGTTGAGTAGGCCGCGATTCTACTGGTCGGGAGGTGGAACCCTGCGCCTCCTTTACCTCGCTCCTCTCGGTATCGTTGGGGTTCGCAGAGTCGGGGTACTCTTCGGCTATGCGCGGCGGCCCGGATCTTTGAATCTTTGCCTGGTATCTTGAAGCCATGTCGTCAACCAGATCGCTGGTGAAGGGAGTTGGCTGACTCCGATCGGAGGGAAGCACGCATCCATCGAACCACGACCACTTGCGAGCCCAGAGAAGATCCCAGCGCACTAGTTCGTTCGTTTGTAGCAGACCACCGAGGAGCGCAACACCTATGCAAGGGCTTCAAAGCTCGTCGAGCAGGTCTTACATCATTACTCACCCTCGGGGCTCAATTTGGCTTCCTTCATACGCTCAATCTGGGAGCGCCTAGTCGCCATTTGTGTCTTGAACGTATGCTTTCCAGCCTTCACGAGATGAGGCATCAATTCAAGAAGGCTGATGGGCGCGCGTGAGCTGAGCAGAGCGACCAGTAGATTTCAGACACCTACACGAAGAACATTATCCCTCCCACGCCGTAGGCGTCGCTGCAATCGTTATACAAACCTTTTGTAACTTCCGGCGGCGCCCAATTGGCGGAGCGTGTTACGGCCTGTGTCACGTCAATATTAGCAGCAGCGTGAGTGCGAGTTCACGACGACTAACCGCTCCACACCCGAGAGTCTGATCCATAGGAGTCGAAAGACCGAAGTCCGAGAGTTTGATGCTGAGAACACCATCGTTGCCTTTGCCGAAAACCAGAATGTTCTGTGGTGCGTATGTTAAGTCAGAATAGAGACAGGTAACGGAGTACGTACATCTGCTCTCATGTCGCCATGCAGAATATCTTGGCTGTGCATATACTAATGGCAAGAAGTAAGTCACAGACGGTGCAAAAAGTGGACAAAGCAACCTGCAGGCCCTCTATCGCTTGGGCAACTACCGGCCGTGCAAGTAACTCCGCTAGAGATACGAAGTTTGAATGAGCATGGAGAACCTAAACCGGTAGATGGACGCCTCACATAGCTTCCCTTCCTGTTCAATGTAATCCCGAAGATTCCCGTACCGTGCCAAAGGGGAGACTAGGGCTTCGTCATCGTTTATACATGTGCAAGTGCACTGTAAACGGGCTACTGACCTATCATCGTACCCCCAATCCTGTACCAGTCGTCAAGCCGGAGCACATGCGGATGAATGAGCCGTTCCCAGCGGCGGATGCCTTCGGCGATCTTTCGACGCGTTTCTGAGTTCAGCACCATGGACTTGACTGCAACTGCGCGATCTGTAGCAACGTATTGTGCGATCCTTACTTTCATATCTAGAAGATGACGCATGGATGGTCAACGACAGAGCGAAGCTCCAATGATGTCTTGCGCTTCAACTCACCTCCCACCCCGCCGATGACACGATGGAGCGCATAGCGGCCCTCGTGCAGAGGAGCGTCTTCCACATGTTCCATATCGTGGTATATATACTCTGTAAAGGAGTTAGAGGTATCCGACCGTCGACTTGAGTTATGCGCACCTGTATCGTCAATGCGTACGAGGGCATCTGGCGGCATGGTGCATTGTTCATCCTCCAGAACCTCCTCTCCGTTGACCTGTAGATGATGAGAATCACGTTACAAGACGTTGAATGTCCCCGGATGAGCATCGCGTACGTAAATAGAGGATGGCTCCATCCCTCGCGCTATTCGCATCTCTTCTCTGACACCTCGCGGGGTCTGAATCAGAACCCTCTGCACTCTTGCAATGGGCTTATCAATCCCTGCGCCACCCGTGAGGTCAGGACACGTCGAAAGCATGTTAGATTCACCTTGTGCATCGGTATCGCAGACTCGCCACTGACTGATAGGTTTCTGAAAAACCGCATGCCCCTTGGACTTGGGATTTGAGGATTGCAGAAACCCGAACGGATCGAAGGTTTGTCGTAGTTCATACTTGAGGGAAGCAAGTTGAGCGAAGTTTTTCGACTCCTCCGGATCGCTTTCTGCAACTGGGGCCATCTTGGGCGAGGGTAACGAGACGAAGGTGGGATATGGGCAAGTGCAGCTTATATATGCCACTGGCTCCATGGTGGCCCTGATGTGGCTTTGTTCTTGTCATCTAAATTGTGAAGTTGTATCGTTATTGTGAGCACGACTCGCGTTGCAGCCAATAGGGGGATGCTGTCTGGTTGCACCGGCAACATGGTGGTTAGGAACAAAGCACGAAGTGCGACTACCGGCGTACAACTACCGGTCCCGGAATAGCTGGTGCCACCATATTGCTTCGTGAAGCAATGGCGCAAGAACACTTTCAATCAGACCAATCATGAAGAACCCGGCAGGTGTATAGTCGCGTCTATACAAGTGACATTTGTGGTAAAAAGGAGGACGGAAGATTCGCACAGAAGCAATAGGGGCTGAAATAGTTAAGCTTCGAAAGGTAGGTAAGTAGGTAGATTGCCGACGAGGTCCCGGTAGCGGAACAGCCCGGCCGGTTGCTGCGCTGCACGTACGCCGTCGACAACGTGCCCAGCGGTTTAACGGTTTTCGAAAGGGATCGGCTTTCCTATCGTTCCGTTGACGACTTTGGGATCAGCGAGGCTATCAGTATCCCTCCCCTCCAAGTCCTCCGCGTCGATCCATCGGTGATGATCGAGAATCAGATGACGCCACCGTCTGTGATCTTCGTCCCATTCTGCCACCTCATCGGCTAGGTTGTTCATGAAGACCGGATTACCGTTCTCGCAACCCCAGTCAGTGCTCTGTTCGATGATCCATGACGGGAACGTCCGCATGGCCCTGACGAGGCAGTCCAAGCATCGCCCGTAATCGATGTGCCAGCGCTCAAGCGCATTATAAACTCCACCAGGTATGTGGTGGAACTGGAACTTGAATTGCCTGGCCAGTACCCGAGGCCTTCGCGGTTCCAGGCGCGCCGGGACGACAAGCACGTCAGAACTGACTTCCCTATTCTCCGGAATGCAAAGTCGGTCCATCATGCGCGACTCCTTCAGCGTTCGTCTCAGCGGCCGTGTTCCGGGCATGCATGCGTCCCAGTCCTCGAAGTGCCATCCCTGTGCGTCCACGCCCATTCGTGGTCGAGGATGCCTGGACCATTCCGCCTCGAGACGTTGGTGCTGAAGATCGTTCCGGCGACAATCGTGGCAAGCCGGGGCTTCGTCAGAAAGATCGTTGTATAGGTTGTACAGGTCGCGGACGTCTTCGTTCATCGAATGGGTGAGAATATCGCTGGTGACCACGTGGTGAATTCGTTCCAGGGTGTCCATGACGGGCTTGAGGTTGCTTAGCGGGTTTTCGTCGCTGGAGGCGTCCGCGTGCGGTCGGGGTACGGAACCATCGGATCTACAGGAACGGCGGTGAGTAGACGAAGAACGACCCAAAGGGACAAAGTCGACGCACAAGGCGGGGCTGTCGCAACCAATCTCAGATCCATCGCTCACGGCTAATCGTTCTTCTCGCTGAACATTCAGATGCTCGATATCTTCGAGGAAGGTCCTGGCTTTGGCGAGAACACGGGATAAGTCCTCGTCTGTCTCGGATATAATTCGTCGAGCGCTTTCTATTTCGCCGCACATCTTCTTCAGCCCTATTGCCAGACCGAGAGCGTCAATCCATCGATCCTATGAGATGATTCACTAAGCTCATATCTTACCAGACGTCCTACGTCGCTTAACAGGGCGCTCCTCCACCGTTGGTGGTTCCCGAGCGCGTTTACGAGGTCGCATGGTGCGCGCCGCTCCTGGGGTGTCCAGGTTCGCGGTCGTGTCATCATTTCGGGTTGCCCGAGTTCTCCTGTTAATCACGGGAGGCCGGGATCCTACGAAACGGACACAGCGATGAAAACTTCGACGATGAGTGCGAGTTCCAAAGTGGCATCCTAGAGAACATACCACGTTGAGGCGCGTTTGTTGTACCCGACCGTGTTCCATGAGCGGCGTTGAATGCTTTCTGTGATCGCGGGCGAGGCAAAAGCTGCGTGTCTTGGTGGACGGTGTTATGAATTGCCGTGGAGGCAGCCTCAGCTCGTGCAGCAGATCTCAGTCGCATATCACGTAAATACTACTGATGATACCCAGTACTCGTTGAATGGTGGTGAAGCTCAAGCGAAGGGAATGCAGTCCGTCCTCGTCTGGGTGACCGAGACAGCCACGTGGCAAAATACAATAATTCGACAATAGAGCTGATTTGCAGCTGATAAATATTAGCGACGAATTCAATTCGCGGCCTCTCATTGGTGTGGAGAAGCAAGTTGACCGAGGTTTCCGTAGATAAATATTGGCTGCAAATCAGCTCTAATCATATCGAAGTTTCATCGCATCCTTGCGAAATCGAGTCCGGCATTACATTGCTGAGTTTCTGTTACATCGCTCAGTTACATCGCTAAGGTGTGCCCGCACCGGTCGCATTCCATGAGGATCAAGGTTCAGGTAGCGCGCAGGCACTGGCAAGATTATCCGAAGATTACAGTATAGTACAAATGATAAACAAACACTCAACCGAGTACTATACGTGGTCGTTCGTCCGATCCAGAGCTCATCAACATCAACATCAAAATCGCATAACAAACGTCTAGATTCGGAGAAGCGCGCTCGCTACGTATTGTTCTCAAGCTCAAGCTCAAGCTTGCTGCGGGTTCTCGTGCGGACGTTGTGACTGGTTCACGGCGGGCGGTGGGCCGGGAGGCGGTGCGTACGGGGAACTCGCGTACGGAGAGCTGGCGTAATCGGGTGGCGGGGCACCAGCTCCTGACCCGACGTCGTAGGGGGCGTATCCTCCCTTGCCAGATGGTGGAGGACCAGCGGGCTATTATTATACGTATCACCGTATCAGCATCAACGCGCCCTGGAATAAAGTGTGATACGAAACGCACCGGTGCAAAGCCACTCTGCGGGTTGTACGCCCCATAATCGCCGCCCACCGGTCCGCCGCCCCAATGCGTCTGCGGCGGGTACTGCGGCGGACTCGTCGCGTACGCTCCGGCTCCGTTCACTCCGTATCCGCCGTACCCCGAGTTCGGGAAGTTGTTGGGATTGGTGTTGACGTAGGCCAGATTGGCCTGCTGGATCCTCCTCCTGCGGTAGAACGATAAGCCGCTGAGGAGGACGACGAAGCCGACGAAGACGGCAATGGCGATCGCGATGCGCGCGCCGGTGGAGAGGCGGCAGCGCTCGTTGCCGAACTGGTCGATGAAGCAGTTGGCGGCGTGCGCGGGAGTCGAGAGTGCGAGGGCGATGAAGGTCGCTGATAAAGCGTATGCTGCGAACGTTGCGAGGTATATGGTCAGTGAAGAAGTCGAAAAGGAGGATGGGCTTACTCGTCATATCAGTGTCAATTATGAGGTGTTAGGGAATGGTTCGGTCGTTTCGATCGTGACGAGAATAGCAAGGAAGCTTGGATATCGTTAGCGGTGGTGGTGGTGAGAGACAAAAGGTGCAAACCCTGCGCAGCAGGTCGAGGATGGTTTGTCTCAAGGGACTGCAAAGCTATAAAGCCAAGGCCTCAGGGCCAGCCCCACAAGCGTGACGGCACGGTCGCGCCCTGACTAAGTGCATCACGTGCTTGAGCGCACCGCAATTTATTATCATTCCGTTGTCTCCCGCTGTGCCCCGCTGTGCCGCTGCGGGCCTACGGTCAGTTGGGTGAGTTCTTTACCTGAACCCTGAATATTGCAAAGCATCCAATACGAGAATGGCAGTGTGTTGCAATGGCGAACGTGTTATCAACATGTATGAATTCACATCGGGCAGCAATAAATAGAGAGTGCCAAGGTTTTGCAAACGGAGCATCGCGCTCGGCGACGACGACGACGGCGCTCGCCTCCCCTTTTCCTGACTCATCATGCAGTTTACTCTCTTGACAGTGACTTGAACTTCTTGCTTGGCTCGAGCTTTGACTCCGCCGTCGCGCGCCAGCGCTGACAATATAATACAAAAAACTAACAAATGGGACCCCTCAAGCTTGCCGTTGTCGGCGGCGGACCTTCCGCGTTCTACGTCGCGTCCCGACTGCTGTCGCTCGTTCCGCCCGCTCATCCATCCGCAAGCCAGCTGAGAGTGCATCTATATGATCGGCTGTGGGCGCCACACGGCCTGGTACGGTACGGTGTCGCGCCAGATCACCCGGAAGTGAAGGTACGCCGCACGAGCGTTGTTGGTTGGACCTGGGTTTTCATCTGATCCTGATCCTTGTTCTTGTGCTCCTTTTTAACCCTTTAGAACTGCGTACACAAGTTCGACGAGGCAGCAAAGGACGGCCGGCTCAAGTTCTTCGGTAACGTGAACATCGGCGGCGTGCCGACAAATGCCTCGCCGGCCGCGCTTTCCCTACCGCTCTCGACCCTCTTCAAGAATTACACCCACCTCCTTCTTGCCTCAGGTTGCACCGTCCCCATTCTTCACCCTGCTCTGCCTCCCTCAGACCGTTGTGTGCCCGCCCTGTCCGTCGTGCACTGGTACACCGCCCATCCCTCGCGCCCACCCCCACCTCCGCTCGATAAAACGAGCCACGTATCCGTCATCGGGCACGGCAACGTCTCCCTCGATGTCGCTCGCATGCTGCTCACCGACCCGGCGATACTCCAGAAGTACGACGTCCCAGAGCACGTGTTAGAAGTGCTACGCCGTTCCAGCGTGAAACACGTCTCCATCGTCGGTCGTCGCGGGCCGTTCCAGGCGGCGTTCACGACGAAGGAGCTGCGCGAGATGATGAACCTCTCCGACGCGTCCATGGTCCCGCTCGACCCCTCCGTCCTGGAACCTCTCCCAGGGGAGACACCCACCCGGCAGCAGACGCGCACGCTGCAGCTTCTCCAGAAGGGCTCCAAGAACGTGTTCGGGACGACGCCGAAGACATGGTCGCTCGACTTCTTCCGCTCCCCAACGGGGCTCGCCTCGTCGCCGGAATCGGGATCCCTCTCCCTCTCCCTCGCGCACACCGCGCTCGACCCCGCGACGCGCCGCGCGGTCCCGACCGGCGTATCGTCCGCGCTCGCGACCGACCTCGTCGTCACCTCGCTCGGGCACCGTGCCGACCCTGCGGGCCCGCTCGTCGACCCGGAGCTCGGGCACGCGCGCGCTGCGGCCGGGCGCGTCGTCGGCCTGCGGAACGTGTACGCGAGCGGGTGGGCCGCCGCGGGCGCCAGGGGTGTGCTCGCGAGCACGATGCTCGACGCGCACGCGGTGGCGGACGCGATTCTGGGGGACTGGAGCGGCGCGCGTGCGACGACGCCGGTGACGCCCGCGGGGCCTGCGCAGGAGGGCGCGGGGGTGGTGGAGAAAGAGGTGATGGCGAGCGGGGAGACGGTGGAGTTGGAAGGGGTGCCGGAAGAGGTGGAGGGCGGTGTTAGGGAGGGAACCGTGACAACGTACGAGGAGTGGAAGCGGGTGGACGAGGAGGAAGTGCGGAGGGGAGAGGTGAAAGGCAAGGAGCGGGAACGCATGAGCTGGGAGGAGGCGCGCGCATTCTTAAGCAAGGCGTGAGCATGACCAGTATTTCCACCAAATCGTCGAAGTCACCACTCAGCATCGCTATCGATCAGTATCATAATGTCCGCAATGCACATAGACGCACGATGTTTATATAAGGACGGCTCCGAACAGGATTAGTGGTTTGTGAAAACAATCAATAGCCACTGTGTACCGCCTGATGATACATTGGATGTCTTTCTTTCTCGATAGCAAAAGCAAACACTGCAGAGATCCATCGACCGAACCCGGCCCTCAGCAGTCCAGTGCCGCGACGCGTCCTTCGAGGAGCGGGATCGCCTTGGCCGCGACCGGATTCGTCGCGTTGATCTGGTGGTAAGCCGCGATCGCCTTGTGCACGTCGCTCGCTGCCTGCCCGCGCCACTCGTCGGCCGGGTGGCGGAGGACGTAGTCGCAACTTTCCAGCGAGGCGAGGAGGAGGACCTGCCCCAGCCACACGTTCGCTGTCGTGCGCGCATATGAGTGCCCGAAGCGATTGAGAATGGAGAAAAGGCCGACGCACCGATGAACGTCTCGGGGTAGATTCGGAAAGTCTCGAGCCAGCGCGCGATGATGCCGTGCACGGCTTGCGCGAACATCTCCTTCGCGTACGCGTACTCGGGCGTGCCGTGCACGTAGCGTTCCGCATAGCCCCTATGGAGGAACATGTGCATGTGGTGATACTCGAAGGCGAGCTTCATCGTCTGGTGCGCGACGCGCGGGCTTGCGGCACCGAAGTGCCACCCGGGGCTCTCCTCGCTCAGCGCACGGGGAAGCGCCGCCTTCCACGCGCGGATCGCCTTGTCGAGCAGGAGCACCTCCGAGGGCGGGAGGTGGAAGGAGCGGTTTGCGACGACGCGCTCCATGATGTTGGCGAGCTGGTACAGGGCGAGCTCGTACTGTGCGTCGGTCGAGGGCCCGGTGGAAGGCGGCAGGGCAGAAGCCGGGCGCGGGTAAAGTTGCGAAAGGGGGATGCCTGGCTGGCCGAAGGTGAGCGACAGGTAAGCTTCTTGGAAGACTATGTAGCGCCTGCGTGGATCATCCGTTGGTCGAGCCGAATATTCATGATGGGCGAAGAAAGGACACGTACCAGAGCCGCTCCTTGTCCTCCTCTTCGCCGGGTTCTTGTAGGAGAAGTACGGTGAGACGGAAGGTCATGCCGTGCAAAACCCAGGTGTCGCGCGGGCGGTCTTCATGCATGAGGTAGAGCTCGAGCCAAACGAGCGCGGCGACGGAGTGCACACTCGGCACGCTGAGAAAGCTCGCCGCCCTGAGTGCGTGCCATGCAGCGCTCGCGAATACGCCCGCTGTCGCCCGTGCTGCCCTCTACAGAAGGCACATCGATGAGCAAAAAGTGAGCGCAACGGTGGCAGATGGACGCACCTGTCGCGCCTGGGTGTTGGTTTCGCCGGGAAGGATGTCGTACGGCATCTTCTTCACGCGTTCATCGCCGCCGGAGAAGAGTATCCCGAGCGAGAAGACGGCGAAGAACATGGCGAGAGTCCCGGGCGAGTAGCTATTGCGGGCGGGATCACCGGGTGGGAGCGCGTAGTAGGCTTCGAAAAGGGCGACAAAAGAAGACCGCGCGAATACAGGATGTGTGCAGTCGATGTGCGTCCAGAAGATGCTTAGGATCCTGGCGCGAGGTAACGTCAGTGAATGGGTTGAGCGAGAGAAGAGGGACAGAAACGCTCACCTATCCGCGCCATCTTTGGTGGGCAGGATGTCAAACAACGCCCCGATGTCGTCCCCCTCCCAGAGGCTCGAGAAGGGAAACGCCTTCGGCTCGTCGAGCAGACCGCCTTGGGTGTATGCGGCGAGCGGATGCGGCGTCGGTGGCGGAAGGTGCACCCAGAACGGCGCGGGTTCTTCATGCGGAGATAACACACGAGTATTTCCATTAGCGTCTGATGATAAGAATGGGACGGTACTGGAGGAGGGTGAGGTAGGGGAGGTAGGGGATGGAGGGCCGGCAGTGGTGGTGGCGGAGGTGTCTCCTCGTCGGAGCTTGACGAGAGTCGTTTCGAGGTCTCGAATCTGTGTGTAAAGTGTCAAATATTGGACCGAGAGGTATAGGAAGCGGGCGTACACGCGCTATGAGCTTATCGCGCTCTTCGCTGGGTAGATCGGCGTTGGGTTCCTCGGTCTCCCAAATGCATGCGCTCGGCTCGCCGCGCTTGACGCAGCCGTGACACGGACGTGCGCGGTCGCACTGGAGCAGGAAAGCGCTCACAGGTGAGCACTGCGTAAAGCCCTGTTATCTTATCATCAAGGTATACTGACTTTCACTTTTCGTTTGTGGCACGGTATGCCTGGGCGTCCGAGATTGAGCGCATATACTCGTAGCATAGTCGGAAGAAGAGACTCCACGCACAGCTGTATGCTTTTCGCGTCCGCTTGTTCTTGCGCCAATCGCCGTTGCTCGATTTGGCCTTGGGTGGCGGCGAGTTTGAGTCGGTCAATTGGGGTTTCTGGTCTTCATCGTGCGGCGAGGGCGCGAGGCTGGATATATGCGTCGAAGTGGGTTAGGACCCGTGCTAAGGAGCTTGGCGTACCTGGATGGGCTGCTGGCACATGCGGGCCGCGAGGGTTGGTCCACATCCATTTAACACCGATCTCGGGGTGACGCTAGCGGAAACGCCGTGTATGCTAAAGCTTGGCGTTAGAGGGCGTTTTGCACCGCGACGTTGAAGTGTACCTTGCTCGTTTTTCCTCTCTCTTGATCGTTTGGCGAGCGGGGGGAAGCGGGAGAAGGGGCCAGGCTGTGTTGTCAGCAGAAGTCGCCCGTAAGCTTCGTTGCCTTTTGGCATTTTGGCCTCAACCTCGTGCAGCGTGGCCGTCTTTGTCGGTTGACTCGGCTCGCTCGGGAACTGGTCGTGTGTCGGGCTGAGAACAGAATGCATGTAGAGATGGAGGTGGCGAAAGACGAGTGATGCAGATGTAACAAATTCCGTTGCCGGTAGTCAGTAATTCCGGACGCCTTATCGCTTTTCTCTACTGAACACTCTTATACGCATATCAACGCATTTATGAGCCTGAGAAGAGTTCGTCTTGAATCTTGATCACTGTGTTGGTTCATCTTCAACGATCGCAAGTATGTTGCTACGTCAATTGCCCGGTCTGCAGGCTATTATAGTCTAGAAAAGGAATCCCGACATGAAATATCGTATGCCAGGATCAGAGTATTCTTACGCCTACTCCGATTGGCATAGTCTGCAGGCCAGGATCTATCACCTTCCTCATCGCTTCCCTGCGCGTCCATACCGTGCATCGGCAGGGAAAAATTGTGATTATCACTGGCTTTCGGGCTCTTCCCTTCCCGACAAATAGCACTATCGCCTCCCTCGTCGCTTCCCCGACCTGCCCCCTTCGTTCCTCGGCGGTGGAGATGGTGACTCGGAATCGCGACTCGCGGGCACAGGGTCACCCTGCAGAGGATCCGGAGACGATGGCTCGGAGGAGGAAGCGCCCGAGTTGGGCCGCGAGGGTCCCCCAGAATACGGCGGGGGCCGCTCTCTCGCGACGACGGGCTTCGCGGGGCCGGCTGCAGGAGAGGGGGAGACGGTATAAGGTACCAAGATGCGGTCGTCCGTTTGTTCGGTCATCGTGGGGAGGAGGGCGGCGCGGTTCGTAGGTGTGACCGTTGTTCGTCGACGTCTGCGTAGGAAGACGAAGAAGGCAGCTGCGACTGCGGCGAGAAGAACGAGGGCTCCCGCTGTCGAACCGCCCGCGATGGCGCCGACGTTGGCCTTGGATTTGCGGTGAGAGGTATGGGATGGCGTAGTAGAGGCTGTCATTGGAGACGACGAGACGGCATTGGGCGCGCCAGAGGGTGGCAGGCCGGATGCCGAGGGGCTCCCCGACGAAGCGGTCGACCCGTTCGCCGGACAGATAGATAGGTTTGCGTTCGGATTGGCGGCGAATTGCGTCTCTACTTCTTCCCGCGTGTACGTATAATACCTGATCGATGGCGCATGCCACAGTCAAATACGGTTCCTCTCGCACTGGTAGGTCATGCGCGCGCACCACGGGCCATCAGACCAGAATATGCTGTATAGCGGCGGAGGGATGTTGATCCGCTCGTTACACACCGCTTCCTGGATGTTGGTGGGTAAGGAGTCGTTTACGGCTGAGGCGCGACAGCTGCCGAGGTAGAGCTGGTAGCTCCCCGGTACGGGCGCATCGATGCCGTTCGGATCTGCGAAGCTATTTCCAGCCTTCTGACAGCTGCAATGGCGAAGAAGTCACGGGTAAGCAATTACATCCACATAGTCGATGCCCGGGACACGGAACTGAGATAGTGAGCTCACTTGAAGCAGAGCATCGAGAGCGACCACGCGACCGAGTTGCAGCAACAGTCGTGCACTTGGCTTGTGACGCCGTCGCAGCTGTCGCCGGGGACAGCGCTGGAGAAGTCGCCTACTTCATCTGATGTTGCAGGTGCAACAGGATGAACACATAATCTGGCCCATGGAAGGAATGTCAAGCAAGCGACACTCACACAAGCTATCGCAAATCTGGCGCAAACGCTGGTACGTCGCGCACGGCGTTTCTCCCACTTCTTGAGTATACCAGTCGGTTTGGTTGGTGGCGCATGTCGTACCCGCAGCCGCTAAGGAGGCAAGGAGAGGTATCTGTAGTAAGAGAACGCGCCACATCCGACGCCAATCTTCGCGGTGAGGGAGTCAACTGGAGGAAGACCGCTTGCAAGCAACCTCTCGACAACGGAATCGTCTAGTAGGCATGGCTTTATAGTTCGGTAAGTATACCGAATCGTCCATCAAGGCGCTGATCGAAGGTGTGGCTTAATTGCGGCACGGGTGGTGAAACAGAATCGCGGATAGCACGGTCTATATGGAAGAGAACAACCAGCTCAGCGAGAGCATACGGACGACATCCATGTGATGTTGGGAGAAGAAAAGGCTTGAAAGGGTAAACCTGGTCAGTCATATTTAGAGCTGATCGATCACATCTTCCCTCTGATCAAATCTAACCCAAGTTTATCATCAACTTGGCCCGATCTCTGATCTGATCATACTTGAGCGCTTGAGCATTTACGTACTCGAATTGCCGCTTGTACTTTGCTTCTTTGTATGGAGTCAATTTGATCGGATGCAGCGCTGACTTTCTCAAGTAATTACATGCATACGCTATAGTACGCCTTGCGAACGCGCAGAAATGCTTTGTCGGGTGGGCCATCAGACGTTTCCACCTGATTCGCCTCTGCAAAATTGAAATATTATTCGTACCCAATAGCGTGAGCGGATTTTCGCCGGCAAATAGGGGCTCGTGAGGGGCTCCCTTGCGACCGGTTTTCTGGAGCCATCGTTAGGGTGCTCCGTCTTGTGAGGCCGGCTTCGACGACGGACGTCGTCGTCGGTGAGTACATCCCAGTCCGGCGTCAAAGCGTAGATCTAATCATCTGGAAGGGTGACCAGCCGGATCCATAGGGATGTACAACCAGCCTCATTCGAGCGGTCAGGCGCACCCCTACGGCCCCACGTCGACAAGTCAAACGGATTTCGTGCCACCCGCAACGGCTCAGCACGCATATACACAGGGTCATACAGCGATGGTTCAACACCCATATATGCAGGGTACTCCGGTGAAGAAACCGCGGCTTTCGGACGCGTCGTCGTCGGTGATTGACCACAGCGCCACTGGGTGCGCGCCGTTCGTGGACTACGGAACAGGACAGCCTCAGCCGCCCCAGGTGAGCACCTATATATGTCCCTCTCCAAGATACCCTCCTGAATCTGAAATCTTCTCGATCACAGAAGGGCCCCTTGAGCGCGAACTGGCGACCTTCTGCCGCGTCCGAAATACCGCCAAGCATGATCCAGGTTATCCCTGCACCGCCCACCTCCGTAGACACTCACCCGCCCTACACACACCAACAACCACACCTGCATGCGAAAAGCCCACCGTACGGGCACACGGCATCTTCACCCAGCTCGCGCGTCTCAAGTCCGGCCTCCGTTCTCTCGACCTTCTCCGCCTCCACCTCTGCGAGTCACTTCTCCTCTACGCAATATTTCGCCCAGCCAGTACCTCCTCCTCCCGGGCAATCTGCGTTGCCGTCTACGCGGTCGCACTCCACCACCCGGTCCCTCTGGTCGCACGTCGCGCGTCCTCCCGCCCTCGCTCCTGTCCCCGCTGCCGCCTCCATGTCCATCATCACGCCTCCACCCACACCTCCCTTCTACCGCTCGCAAGCCGGCTTTTCTACCTCGTTCTCCTCCGTCGCCCCCGTCGCTCCATTCGCGCAGCCCCATCCGCCCGATCGCGCCCACCAGCTACGTAAACCTTTCAAAGAAGTACGATTCGCAGAACCGGTAACGCCGACAACCTTCAACATACCCCGCAACGCCACCGCCATCTTGCATACCTACATTGCGCCAGCACCAGCAGCCACTATGCAGTTACATCGTCCCGCCAGCACCTCGTCGGCATCCTCTCACCCGGCGCCTTCCCCCACCTCCTCCTTCCATACCAGCGCCTCCGTTACGACATTTCCGGCCCCCTTCACCACCACGACCTTCCCCACCACCACTTCTTCGCCCACCCCGTCGACGGGCTCCTTCCCCTCCAACACCCTCTCCCCGTACTTTCCCATCCTCCGCCCTACCACCCCCACCTCGCCCTCTTACCCCTTCCCCGCCGACCCCGCATTCGACGCCGCCGTCCGTACAGCGCTCTCCCGCAGCGCCACGATCCGCCCGCACTCCGAGCCGCCATACTACGTGCGCGTTCGACGGGAGCGTGCGGCGCTGGTCCGACGTCAGAAGCGCGTAATACGCGAAGGCGAGCAGCAAGCGGGGGAAGCGAAGGAAAGGGACGGAGAAGAGGACACGACCGCGTTATTCCCGTTCGTGACACCGACGGGCGAGGTCGTCTGCGACATGGTGCGCGGCGGACGGGCGGGCGTGCAGGCGCGGCAGGGCCGGGCTGCGTCCAATGCAGGCGGGGCTGCCACGGGCGAGAGCGAGGCGACATCGGCATCGGCATCAGATGGGCAAACCGTGGGCGCCGGGTCGGCTAGCGGGAAGCAGGAGAGCGAGGGTGGAAAAGGAGACAAGGTCGTCATCGACCTTACGGCCGATGATGACGACGAGGAGGGGCAGGAGGAGAAGCTCGAGTACCCTCCTTCGGACGACGACGGGCCTCCTGCGCCGTCCGAGCCCAAGCTCACGCCCGCGACCCCGTCCGTTCTCTCCTTCGCGCGCGAGGCCATCCAGCTCGCCCCCCACCGCCGGCTGCGCGTCGCCGACATCTGCGCGTACGTCGCCGCCCTTTACCCAGCCGCCGCCTCCACCGACGAAGAAGTACGGCGTTCGCTCGAGGCCGACGCGCGGTTCACCCGCACGGACGTGATCGGCGAGGAGTTCTGGAGCGTCGCAGAACAGGGGAAGGAGGGGAGCGCGGAGGAGGAGGAGGAGAAGCCAAAGCCAAAGCTGTCGACTGCCCGTAAGCGGCCCCGCACCCAGGCGGCCTCGAGGAGTGCTCACAGGCCCCGTCCGCAGGACGCCGCTCACCCGCCTCGGCAGGTTGACCCGCTCCCGAACACGCGACTGTCGATCGTTCCCGACGGTATTGCAATGCCGTGCGAGACCGCGGGGTGCGCGAACATCGTTCCACCAGGGACGATGTGGCCGCGCTGTCCGGCATGCAGCCTCGCGCGGTGGAAAACGCGCAGGAAGTCATCCTCCACATCACCCCAGCGGAAGGTAAAGCTCAAGCTAACGCTGGGGCGTAAGCGCCGGCGGTCGGGCGCCATTCGGGGCTGGGACAGTGATTTGTCCGAGTTGACGCCATCAGAGGATGAAGTCGATGACAAGGAAGAGGCCGAAGACCGTACGCGGGCGCTGGCAACTGAATTGGACAAGGAGGCCGGTGATCTGAGGGAGTTTGTGGGCAATCCACTGCCTCCATCGGTGGACCGGGTTAGCGAAGTGACGGAGGCGACTGGTACATTGGCGCGGATGACCGGCGATCCAACGGAGACCGGTCGTAATGAAACCGTCGCGCCTGCGATGAACGATCATCTTGTCAAAGCGGATATCACTACAAAGCCGTCTGCAGGGTCTAGTTCAGCGGCATCTGATGTCAGAGCAGGAGGTAACCCTTCTGCAGCGGACGACCATCTCATGCTTCCAGGCGAAGATTCCAACTCCGATCTCAACCCTCCAACGAAGGCGGACCCCGTCGCCCGGCCGCCATCTCGTCCAGGCGAACTCGACGATGGTAGGCCACCCAGCGGGCCGTCTTACGACAACCCCGTACTTTCGATCAAGCTGCGGAAGTGCTCTGTTCAGAGTTGTACAAACTTAATCCCGCCGACGACAAAGTATCCGTGGCACATATGCAAGGCGTGCAGACATGAAGGGACTCCTACTCCAGGCTCCGTCCCGCGCGACCCTCACAAAGAGGTATACATAAAGCCTAACAAGAAGGTGGATGCCCAGCACAACCGGGCCAGGCGCTCGGTGTGGACAGAGGTAAGTCCGTCGATCCTTACCTACCTAGAGCATCGCCCGACGACAGTACCCCTCCTGCAGTACCCGCAGCCACAGTTCCATTATCCGCCCTACCAGCACATGGACGCCCTCATCGGCTCACTACGTGCACGCCTCTCGGCATTCCTGCACAACTTCTTTCAGCTGCAGGCCGCAGCGGCAAAACCCCATCTGCTCAAACGCGCCAATTTTTTCGGTTTCGACGGCGAGAATTCGGTGGTGGTCGACACTCTCGACGCGCGTTCCTATGCGCCGTTGCATCAGGCGTGGGTCATGATCCAGGCCGCCACCGGTTTTCCCCTCCAGTACGTATACATCCTTCGACTATGGTCAGGACACAGTGGTTGAAGTACGATGAACACCGCTAGGCTGGGGACCGTCCGCGCTTTCGGAAAGGATGCTTTCGTACAGAAATCGGCTTGCGTTCACGAAATGCAGCTACCGACTTCACGGTCCGCGAGCGGCGAAAGCGCAGTGAAGCCCATGGTTTGGAAGATGTCCGCGCGCCTGGAGCTCGCCATCATGCCGGACAACGGACATCCTTACTTTCGCGGGAGGAAAACGGCTGTTAGATTCTGGCTCGTCATCGATGTCGATGGGCCGAAGCTAGTTCAGAATCCGAACCATAATAACCGCGTAGTGGAAACCCCCCGTCTCAACCCATCGCTCAATAGAGGCTGAAGGATTCCGTCCAACGTTGCCTCAGTCCCAAGTGCACTCTCCACAAAATCTTTCGTCTTCTCATCTTCATCGTGCTTTGATCTCCGTTATTTTGCTATCCTGCATTGTTCCACCTATTTCTGCAGTGTACATCGTGTAATGTAATCTATATCACTCGTGCCGTAGTCAATCGAGGTAAAATACATCACCAGATCCTCTCGCTACTCCTCCAACTCGCCCCTGTCCCTCATCGTTTTCCATCGGTCGTAGCATTCGAGCGTGACCGTCGCCAAGAACCCAGGTATGCATTGCTCCTTTTCTATCCAATTGCGCATCCACTGCCCGAGATCCTCCGGCCCGCCCTCGCCCTGCGCGACGAGCTGCATAGTCGCGCTCCCCGAACCGTCCTTCGCGGGCTGGAACACGAACGAGCACGAGAGGTCGTACCGCGACGTGACGCGCACCTGGCCGTTCGGGTAGAACGCGAGCTTGAGACCGAGCACGGCCGCGATCGCTTCCTTGAACTCGGCCGACTTGGCGGTGAACACCTGCTGCAGGCGCAGGAGCCGCTTCTCCTTCTGGCGTACGACCTCCTCCAGCTCGCGCTTCTCCTTCTGCACCACCTCCCAGCTTGCACGCGGCACGAGCTCGCCTGCGCCCTCGCCTGCTTCATCTTCTACCTTCTTCTCGTCCTTTCCGTCCTCGTTCGCCTCATCCTTGATCTCCTTGCGATGCGCGGCTCGCTCCTCCAGCTCCCGCAATCGCCCGAGCAGCGCCTCGTTCTCGCCCTTTAGTCTGTCCATCACCTCCTGCCGCAGGTCGGTCCACCGCTGCGCTGGGTTGTCCCGCATCTCCAGTACGCGCACCCCCGGCGGAACGTGTCGTCCGCCGCCAATCTCGCCCTGCAGCTCAAACAATCGCTGCTCGAGCGCGTCCATCTGTTTTTCAAGCGCCGCGATCGTCGTGCGAGCATCTTCCAGCTCTATTGCCATCCCGAAAAATTGTAAGAGACAGTCCGTTGGAGTGGAATGAGCGAACGAACCTCGCTCGGCCGTTGTGCGTGCGGCCCGCTCAGCATCCAATGCCACGCTCAACTTCTGGTGCGCCGTCCCGCCTGCCGGCGCCGTACCCGTCGCTTGCTCGAGCGCCCGGTCAAGCTCGGATTGCAGCTGGTCGTTCAACGTCTTATACTCCGCAAGCAACGTGTCAAGTTGTGTCACGCGCTGGGTTTGTGCAGCGTCAGCCGCAGCCGCAGGGGATTGTTGTGCCGCCTCTTCTGCGTAACTCGCCTAAACATCTGGGTGGTCAGCGAGGGAGAGTAACGCAAGGAGATGTGGACTGACCAGGAGAGCTTTGAGACCTTCGACTTCGCGCGCCGCGACGGCGACGCGCTGTTCGCGTCGCGCAATCTTGTCTTTGAGGCTCCGGATCTGCGGTTCCATCTGTTCGACCATTTCCAGAATCTCATTCTCCCGCCTTTCCGCCTATCGACGCGAGCACGTTCATCAGAAACATACGTTACTGAGAGAGAGGGAGCGATCATGCATACCTCGGCCAGCTGCGTGTCCCGTAGTTTCAGGAGAGCAGACGTGGAGCCATGCTCTTCGAGCAGCCGAGCATGATTGGTCCGGAGCACTTGTAGCTCACGGGCGGCCGTATTCGAGGACTGCGAGGCCGAGAGGGAGAGCGCCTGAGATGACGCCGCCGCTCTGATCCAACAAAGCATCAGAACGAGACACATGAGAGTGTGCAAGTATACGCGCACCTCGCTGCCTCCAACTCGCCCTCGAGCCGCACGACGCGCTCGCGCATTTCACCCATCGCTGCAAGCTTGCGCTCCAGCTCGCGCTTCTGTTCGCGCACGACCTCGACGCTCTCCTTCCGCTCGCGTAGCACAGCGAGCTCCTTAGACATCTTGGCGTTCGCGCCTTCAAGCTGGCGAACGTACGCCGTCTGGCGCGAGAGCTCTTCGCGGACGACGGACCACGTCTGCGTGTCGGCCTCGGTGCGCGACGCGTCTTGATCGCGAGCGCGCAGGTCATCAACCTCATCTTGTAGCGCAGCGAGCTTGTGCGCGCGTGAGGTCGCAAGCTGCTCCGATTCGGCTAGAGCACGCTCGAGCGAGGCGAGCTGGGTATTCAGTGTCGAGAGCTGCGCGGCCTGCGAGGAGATGGTGTGTGAGGTCGAGCGGGAGAGCGAGGCGTGGTCTTCCTCCAATTCATCGTGTTGCGAGCGTAGGGTGTGCAGCGCCGAGCGTGTTGTGCGCAGGTCGTCTTCGAGCTCGCGCTTGTCCACAATACACCATATCAACATTTACGGATACTCCGCCGCAGA
This sequence comes from Punctularia strigosozonata HHB-11173 SS5, assembly GCF_000264995.1. NCBI lineage: Eukaryota > Fungi > Basidiomycota > Agaricomycetes > Corticiales > Punctulariaceae > Punctularia > Punctularia strigosozonata. Next base: position 362,248 of record NW_006767451.1, read on the forward strand.
GCGCGATTGATGGTTCACCTTGGTCTGTTCGTGCTCCTTTCGCTCGCGCTCCTTCTCCGTCCGCTCGCGCTCCTCCCGCTCCGCGAGCCACCGCCGGTCCCGCTCCAGCTGCTCGACCTGCAGCTCCTTCTCGCGCAGCTTCGTCTCGAGATCAATGCGCGCCGTCTCGGCGGTGGCGAGCTTCCGCTCGAGCGCGGCGTGCGCCATGTGCGAGGTGAACGCCTGCGAGCGCTGTTGCCGTTTCGCAGTGGATGTTTGCGGGTCTGCGGGTCGAGTGATCAAGATTCAGCTGCGACGCCGACACGTACGAAGCCGAGTCTCCCGATCTTTTGAAGTGCAGAATGCTTACCCCTCTCGAGCTCGGCGGCGGCGGTGTCCCGTTTCTTTGCGGTAGCGGCGGCGGTCGACCGCGCATACGCGCCACCCCCTCCCGCCGCTGTTGCTGGCGTTTTGAATTTATCTTTGTTCATTCCGGAGTCTTCACGCGTAGAGCGAGCGCAACAGCGGGCAGAACTACGAAAGTCGCGGTCAAGACCAAGCGAGTCCCGACACACGTGCTCAGTAGACTGTCGCCGACGTCGGTACGCGCGACGTCGGGATCTTGACGCTTGCAGTCACGACCACCACCTTCTTGCATACTCGTCCGCCTGCTTGCGTTCTCTATCCTCTCTCACTGTTACGTGCACCGAAACGTATTGAAACAGGACCATCGAAGCTACTACATAGCGATGTCAGACGACGAACTCATCGGGTCCGAAGACGAGGAATACACCACGCCAACCCAGCGCAAGAAGGCGAAGGGGAAGAAAGTGGAGGATGCAGAATATCAGATTCATCACGCTCTCAAACCGCCGAGAGCGACAAGCTATAGCGCGCAGGCCCTGTACGGTGCGCCTTTCGCGAAATCCTTGCTTCATGATACTGCACTCTAACTGATACGTGGTTCGAACAGAACAAATACACAATGGCGATATTGAGCTCGAACCGGAGTACCAAAGAGGTCCGTCTCATTCCCAGGGCCGTATGCATGATACCATGCCTCATGAACGTATTGGATAAGAGGTCGTCTGGCCCGAAGTCCGACAAATAAACCTGATTGACTCGCTGTTTCGCAACTTCTACATTCCTCCCATCATCTTCGGTACGTCCTGACTCCTGTCTCCGGCCATTGGTGCCTCAGCCTCTTCGCTCACGCGCATATATGGGTCCAGCCGTCAAATTCCACAGCGATGGCACGGAGCGTCGCATCTGCATCGACGGCAAACAACGACTCACGTCCCTTCACCGGTTCATGGAAGGCGAAATACCGTTCCAGGACATGGACTCGAACGAGAAAATGTACTATAAGGACACTGGCGCCGCTCCCCCGGGCAAGGGCAAGAACAAAGTCAAGAAACTCGTGCCGGAGAAGTATCGCCGCATGTTCGCAAATAAGCAAATCGTCTGCGTGGAATACTCGGATCTGAAGGATGAAGACGAGCGAGAGATCTTCAAGGTGCGTTTACTTATTGCGACGTACAGGTTGCCCCTACATTACGTCACTAAATCATTCGCCAGAGAGTTCAACTTGGCCTGGCCCTTACCCCTGCTGGTACGTCTCTCCTACGATGATGTCCTCTTCCGACTCAGTCTGACCGACGTCTTAGAGAAACTGCGCGCCATCTCCTCCGACCGCGTCAGATTCATCGTAGCACTCATGGAAAGGCACATCCGTGACCCGTCCCCGCTCGGGCCCGCCACCCTTGACTGGGACCAAAGCCGCGGCTCCGACTTCCGCTGCGTCGCGCAAGCCATACAAGCCTTCACGCGCTACCCCGCGGCTAAAGCCATCCCGACCATTCAAGCGACCGCCAAGTGGCTCTCGCAACCCGACTTCTCCGACGACTTCAAAGAGCAGATGGAGGAGACCTTCACGACCTTCGGCAAGCTCGTCACCATGGCCAAGGGCGGCCGCGGCCAACGACGTCCGTTTGGCGGCCGCTACAAGCACGTGGCACCCGTCGAATTCATCTGCTTAGCACTGCTCATCGCCGTACACAAGGACAAGCTCTCCCAGGCGCAGCTCGCCGCAGCCATCGTCGGTATGCGCGACGAAGCGCGCGAGATTCACCCGGATATCCGCATGAACAGTAAAGTGTCTGGCACCATGATGAAGTACATCAAAGAGATCAAGCCGAGCGATTTCCGCGACGTTGGCGAGGTGGTCGGTACGACGGCGGGCAAGAAGCGGAAGAAGCGCGCCATGGCGGCGAGCGATGACGAGGATTCCGACTACGAGTCAGAGGAGCAGGATGACGATAAAGACCAACTCATGGACTCGTCGCCGCCTTCCAAGGTCCCGCGGCTCCAGCGGCGTTCGAGGTCCAAGACGCCGCCTTCCGCACCTGCACCCGCACCACCCAACCCATCGGTCAAACGAGAGTCGCCCGCGGTCTCAACTGTGCCTCCTGCTTCCGGCGCACGCCCGCTATCCTCCATCCCACCGAACGCTTACGTCGCCTCGGCCTCGCTGCCGCCGAAGCCGATGCAGACCGCTGCTCCGCCTTCGGACCGGCTGGCGCCTTTACGCGCTGTCCAGGCCGCCCGCCAGGCTGCTGCCAGTGCAAGCGCGCCACGGCAACCGCCGCGCGGGCCCGCCGCACTCTCGCACCTCACCGCGCGCGACGGCTCGCTCGTTACCCAAGGGTACCCGCAGCCGCCGTCCGCCACCCCCGCGAACGGGTTAGATCGGGCTCTCGCGGAGAAGATGGGATTCGGTGCGCCTGGTTCCGCGCCGTATTATCCTAATAATCCCTACGCGGCCGGCCTGGGCACGTCGTCGCCGAGGTCCAGCTACTCGAGCGTGGGCGGGTACCCGCCGCAGGACAGGGGCAGGAGGATGAGCGGGAGCGATCCGCGGCATCCTGATAATCCGCCGACCGCTCCTCGATATGATGGAAGCAGGAACGGGAGCGGGTCGTGGGGAAGTGGGACTAGAAGGGACAATCGAGAATATGACAGGGGATATGGAGAAGACTCGGCCGGATATCAGCGGTAACTCTGATTGCTCGCGACTCAAGCTTGGTGTATGTTACTACGACGAAGTATGCGCATAAATATCATTTAGTAGATTGCACAGATCCAGTGGCTTCTGTGTTGGTATTTCTGGTACAGCGTTATTTGCGATACGGTACGGTACATTAACCCACTTTCCACTGCCAGAATGGGCCTGTTGAAAGCGACATCAATCATAACCTATCGGAGTCGAAGGGAACAAACTCACCCAACGGATCTGTCCTCTCGTGGCTCGCCCCGGTCCACAGCCCGATAACACCCATCGCGGAGCCGAGACCGGCGACTTGCACTCCCTCCGTGACCCACTCGTTCTGACCGTTCTCGCTCGTCGAGACCTTCTTACGCAGCGGCACCGTCAGCCTTCCCTCACACTCATAGCCACGGATCCGAGAACGGGACTCACCAGCGACCAGCGCACTTCGCCGTCGGCCGTCATGCGCACGACGCCGGTCATCCTCCGAGGGCTGTTCATCCCCGCCACCGACCCGCGGACGTGCAGTGCAGGCCGGTCGGGCCACGCGGCAGGCGCCTCGCCCGTGCCCACAACCGAGATCGTCATCGGAATGATACGCACTGCCTCGAGGAGAGAGCTGTCCGCGAAGCGCGTCGGCCCTGCATGTAGCTGGACCAACCACTCATTGAGTCAGGGAAGTTCAGGATCACAAGGTGTCTAGAGAGAAAGAGACGACCTACATTGTTCACTGCAAGGGACAGTCAGCTCTCGGACAATACTTTGGACGGTAGTGTGGACACTCACGAACGAGGTCGCGGTAGTCCATCCAACACACGCATCGCCTACAGCTCATGCGTGATGATCATCAGCGACGCGTCGCACTTTCAGAAGGCGTTCTCACCTCCACACTCCCGTCACGCCCGCCCAGTCTTCGCCCACACTCGGCGCCGTCCTCGCACGGACGCCCTCGAGCTGCGTCAGCCCGCGCATCGGGCCCGTGCTCCCGCTCGTGCTCGCCTCGCTCAGATTGGCCTCGACCACGATGCGCGCCATCGCGAGGTAGGCCCAGTCGACGCGGAGGGTGTCAGGCGCGGGAGCGTCCCCTGCCGAGGGCGGCGGCGAAGGCAGTGGATTGTAGATGAAGCCGTCGTCATCATCGTCGCCGGAGCCCTCCGAATCGGACACGTCGGCGAGCGGGGGAAGGTAGTCCGCGTCGTCCGGGTCATCATCCGTGTCGGCTTCGTTTTTAGGGACAGCGGCCCCCTCAGCTGGGGTGGATGTGGTACTGGATGAGGAGCCTGGCTCTGCCGAAACGGGAGGTGTGGTACTAGAGGAGGGGGCGGACTCAGGTCCAGACGCGGACGATGCCGGTGCCGCTGCCTGCTCTTCCGGGCTCTCGACGGGCAAGAACGGGCCCCAGTGTCGCTGGCGCAACAGATATCGCAGGTTGTAGACGTGTATCCGCGCGCGGCGCCGGACGCGCTTCTCAAGCAGGCTCCGGGGGCTCTCCTCGTCCTCGCTCCCGTCCGGCTTCTTCACGCTCCGCACGTGTGCGGGGAGGATGAAGCCCGTGCAGGCTACCATGCGGTAGAAGTCGCGGCCGGCTTGGCTCGTGTGGAACGCGTCGTCGAACTTGTGCCGCGCGCCGTCGGCGTCGGCGAGGACGGCGTTGAGCGCGGGTGGGTAGCCCTTGCGTCCGTCTAAGAGGATGGAGGCGAGCCAGGGAACGTTCGAAGACGACGGAGCTGCGGGCATGAGCGGGGGCTGTGATAGGGCGTGTAGGTCGGGGAGGAAGATGGGATACTTGTTGTAGGAGAGCGGGGCGAGATCGGGAGGGGATGATGAGTCGGAGGAGTCGGAGGGGGATTGATATTTGACGCCCCAGGAGACGAAAGGGGTACTGGTGAGTAGGGTAGATATAAGCGCACTGAGGGTGACGGCGAGAGCGGAGTCGGTCTCCTGACGGGGGGGCGCGTCGGACCGAGTGGATGCGTATAGGTTCTCCTCCTCTGTGGTGGCTGCTGGAGGTACCATACGCGTAAGATATTTCTCTGCTTGTATCCGTGCCCGGTACTGTGCACCCCAGTTCCATAGCTTTGGGAGGTTGCTGTTGGCCATTGGTGTCGGTCCGTCCGTCGCTGCCGCATCCTGGCTCCGTTCTGGAGGGCCGCCGTCGGGATAGACCAATCTCAAGGCTCCATTCAACCTTGGATCATCAAACTTGGCGAGGAATATCTGGCGCCAGAGATGGTGATCTTCAGCCTGGTATACCAGATTTCGAAAGCGACGGCAGGTGGAAGCCAACGTCGAGATAACGGATGGCTCGTGGGCAGCTGCAGCGGTCACTAACGTCAGCTCGACGATTTCCGAAGGCAACGAGAATATCGTAGCCGCCATATTGGCAGCTAAGCAGAATAACAAAGGTCTGTCTGAGTATTTGCAGGACGAGTAGTGCAAAATACAAAGAATAGAGGTTGAAATTGAATCGCAAGCTGACTGATCGTCCGTTGCCCCGTGTGAACGCGAGCTTCGGTTCAAGCTTGCTCTTAACGGTCGTTGTCCCCATCAAGCTGATTGTCATATCCTTCGTTAACACACCCCAAGGGGACAATCGTACACGTCCTAGCAAACAATCGGGAAAACATCGACTTGAATACAATTCAGATCGCTCACATATACCTGCAGCGACAGACGCTGTGAATACAAGTCAGTGAGATGTAGTCACATCGTGGGTCCATCTAGACAATGATTTGCGCGTTAGATATGTCATATCATAGGTCTTCTTGTCAGTCTTCGGATGAATCTTCGACCTCGCAAGGTGTAGCAGTCAACGCAGAGGCGCAGATACTGGAGCACGATACGGACCCCGTACAATCCCTCGACGATCGTATCAAGTGTCTCGGTCTCTCTACCGGTAACGAGCTTCGCCGCCAGAAGAATTCTTTACTGCCTGTCAACCATCTACCTCCCGAGATCCTCCTCGACGTATTCTTCTATCACCGAGACGATCACACTTGCTTCGGTCCTCAATGGGTCAAGATCTCTCATGTATGCTCCTTCTGGCGTGAAACCGCCCTTTCGAGTGCCCGCTTGTGGAACGTGCCTGATCTACTTTAACCCGAGCTAGCTGTGGAAATGTCGCGAAGATCCCGAGGGACTGCGCTCCACGTTCGTTCTTCGCCGAGCAAGAGGTCTTTTTGCCTCAACATCGGCTATATATCGCGTTTAGATCGTTCGTCACCAATTGCTTCGATCGATATGTCCTCCACACAGTCCTCGGCGATCCCAGCAATGCTCTGTGCTCGTCCTGGCCAGCTGTCCCAGCTGAAGGAGATAGCAATCGACTCGTTAGAGACGGGAGGTCAAATTCAAGAAGCCCTGACCGATCGCTATCCTGCCCTCGAGATCATCCGTTTACGCCGATGCAACGCCCCTTGGGACTGCCCGTTGTTTACCACCCCAGTCAATCTGCGCGAGATATACGTATATTCCCCCAACATCATTAAAGGACGATTTAATCGCGTCGTCCGCCTGCTACGAAAGCATCCAAACCTGGAGCATCTCGCGCTGACTCGAGCCCTGCCCGAGGTGAACCTGGCGCGCCATCCTCGAGATGCGGGTCTTTGTCTGCAACTCCCTAATCTCATTTCCCTGTCCATCACCGACGACGTGACTGTAATGGATGCACTCATCGTGACGCTCAGCCTCGAGCTCCCTAAGCTACGCCACTTTCACTTTAACGTCGTGCGGAGCGAGGAAGGGCCCGACTACGCGTACACTCAGAGCTCTAACTTGATCGCTTGCACTCGCTGGGCCTTGGCCCACGCTCGCGGGATCAAAAATTCCACGCTGTCGGTCACATTCGACGCACAGATCAGGATCCTGTGCGGAGCGCCGAGCAGTCCCCAGTTAGTTCGCGCGCTGTGGCCGACATGCGAGACCCCTCAAGAGCTACAGCTCGCCCACGCCTGGCTCGTCGCAAGCTTCGGGCATACGTTCGGCGAGCTCGCGCCCTCATTACTTGAGCTTCACTTCGGCGAGCAGATCTCCGATATCAGGTCGGGAGATTGGAGACGGATGCTGTGCGAAATGACCCAAGTGCGGACCGTGGAGCTCCACATGGGCGGGCGTCTTCCCGTCAGTTTCCTGCAATCTCTCGCAGACTTTGACGAGAAGAAAGCGCGGCTGCTTCCTCGCCTCGAGATCCTCGTCATAAGCGGCGTCTATCTCGGAAACTTCTCTGCCCCGCACCACGCTCGCACGATCGACGACCTCCTGGCCGCATTGAAGCGCCGCGCTCGCGACGGCGTGTTCGAGCGGCTGTATGTTACGGAGGAGTTGAAGGAAGGGGACGAATGGATCAGGAATAGATTGGAAGATGCGATTTCATGGCCGGACCCGAGTCCCTCGAACCCAGGGTAGTGCCTGCCGCTACTGCTGGAAGGCTCCGGCCCCAGCCCACACGGACTTCGGCGCTGTGATAGAGCGGTTGGACCGCATCAACGGGACGCTGGAGCGGATCGGGGGGTCCATCGCGGAGATGGTCCTCCGCCTGTCCGCGCTCACTCAGATGGCCGGTGTGTGCATCGGCCTGTTGAGCGCCGACCTTCAAGACCGCTGGCCGGCCGCCTTCCAGGCCTACCAGCGAGAGGAGCGGCACCTCCGCCAGACAAAGTGCTTGAACAAGCAGGCTCGGTCCAGGGCATAGTTGGACAAGGGGGCGCGTCCCCGAAGAGCGAGGGCGAGAGCAGCGGCGACGACGACGGAGGTCGCTCGGGCCCACCCTCAATTCCTGACTCGAGAACACGGTGTTCCTAAGAAAAGATGACAAGATTTTCATGATCCTTGATGAGATTGCATCACTCAGAGCTAGCGCTATCTTCTGTACTTGACGAGGAACGGTGTACTATACATCGCACACGGCGATAATGCGGTAAGAAAAGGCGCTAGACCGTTGCTAATAAAGAGTTCTGTAGCTCGCACTCGATGTTGCTGATAAAGAGTTCTGTAGCTCGCACTCGATGTGACCATTAGATCATAATTTCCTGCCAAGGTCATCAACACCCCAGATGACCCTACACGGCGTATCCCTCAGATAGCTGTCAACTGAGGGGCTGAAAGATCTGGAGGCTGCACAGAAGTACACGTTTCGAAGCTTGCTCGTGCTCACGCGGCGCTTGAGGCATCCGAGTAAGTCATCGAGGAGGACATAAAAAAGAGGGATTGAAACGAGGGTTTCGAGATTCGGAAGCAACGGCTCTGTTCCTTCCTCGTGATTTGCCAGTTCCTGCATGAACGATAGCGGGATGTGTTCCGAGTCCTCAAATCGCACAACGCGCACTTGTGACATGCCGCCGAGTGTTGAGCGCCAGTGATCTTGTGTAGGGTTGAAATGCCCCCTGATGGATATGAAGAGTGACGAGGGAGAGAGCTCCGCGAGCAGATGCTTGGTAGATATAATAGATTGACGATATAATGCCTCTCTGTCGGCTCGTTCTCTATAGAAATCGCCCAAACCAGTCGATGGCCATAGGAAGTCGATGAGCGGTTCGATATCTAAGCCAGGTTCTCCGACGCAGCATGCAACGCGGTCCCGATCGTCGTAGCGAAGTGCAAGGTTCAGTGGTGCAGAGCGAGCGGCGTGCGTGAAAACAGCGCTCGTCAATGCTCGTAACGGTGCAAGAGCAGTTCGGCGACAAGTGCCGTCCAGTTGCACTTTCACGCGGCATTTGTCGGAAAGACGAATGCAGGAGAGGAAGTGTTGCAACTCGCGCGGATTTTGGTGAAGCGAAAGATACGTCAATTTCTGCAAAATTATTGGCTTCTGGCTGTCCTCCGATTCAATAAGTTCGTCTTCCTCAATGCGAATGGGTAGAGCTCGACGCAAGATGAGATATTCCAATTCTGGTTGTTGCCTCAAGAATGCCAGCACATCACGGAACGAGTGCTGTGTCTGGGGCCCTTCTAGCTCTGTCTGGAGGTCGAGCGTCCGCAACCGGACGGGCGTCAACAACAAGTCTGATGTCCACGATAACCAACATTGAGTCAAACTGAGATGCTCAAGACGAGGATATTGATCGGACCGGAATGCATCTTCCAGATTCTGGTAATGGTGGTCATCGTCGGTTGTGCTCGTCACTGACAGTTGCTGCAGGTAAGACAACTGTCCGGGATGGAAACACAGCACAGACGTGATAGTGTAGATGTTGGCGGTGAGATTGATCGTGTCAATACGAAGCGACGGTGATAATGATAATAGTGCCATAGGTTCGATTTGCACATGGCAGCCATCATTCCAATAGAAATCTTCGTAATCGATATCGTCGGATGTGTTCATCGTCGGCGGGGGACGCGAGTATTGAACATGCAGCGGCGTTCCGCGGGCTCGCTTTATCATCTCCTCAGCCCATTCTGGAAATCGTAAATCCGGACTATCCCAGAGACTCGAGTTGGACAGCGCGACCTCCCGCCAGCGAAGGCAGACATGAGAAACAGCGGTCCAATCCAGTGCGGCAGTACTGAAATCGTTCCGGTATAGCAGGAAAATGTTTTGGAGTATTTCGGGAGGCATTCGGTTGACTGGGATGTGAGCATTCCTCTGGCGGCGAAGGTCGCATAACTCAGCGACGAGCACGTCGATACGGGCGTCGAGGAGTCGGATCGCCTCTGGTATCCCTCTACCGTCTAAGTTGAGTGGCGATGAGGCGGAAATCGACGTAGTTTCTCCCAGACACCGACATGACGAGCAATGAGGTTGCATTTCGTTATGGCTATGTGCCAGAGTGCCAAATGTTCGTTGTCCTTCCGAGCGCTGCAACGTAGGCGAGTGAGGTCCTCCAGCTATCCACCATCCTTTCTCTACTTCTACTAACCGATTCGACCCGATTTTCGCAGATCCTTTGATTTCCTTGCGGTGGATGAGGGAACAGGTCAAGGGGCGCTGTCGACGTACACGCTGCCAGCTGAACGTCGGGTTAGGGTCTCTTCTCGTTGGCGTCGCATTTTGATCAAAGGTTTCGCTTGACCTCCTCCCTTTTGCTCGACGACCCGTCCAACTTCACGTACCTAAGCACCCTGGCAGCCCTTTCGCGCTGTCGCTTTTACGCCAGATCGTTTTAAGGGCAGGCGCCCGCCCACCCAGCTCCACACGTACTCGAATCATGGGCAAACGCAGGCGACACAACCGGGACAATTGGTCAAACCCGTCCTCGAACGTTCACGGTGCCTCGGATGCGAGGTCTTTCAATCGTGCTCACGACTCTGCTCGCGTCGAAAACCCCCCTCCTACATACGAGGGCCAGTCCAGCGCGGAGGAACGCGTCGCGGAGACCGGGCATGGAACGTATGCCGCCTTCGGAGACGAGTACGGGACGGAAGTTGTCGCTCGGAACACGCACTGGGAGACGAGCGCAATCGATCCTTATTATGACTACTACGACGCGAGCACCGTGACCCATCAGAAGCGATCATATCATGATTACGCGTATTCCGACAGGCGTCCCACCCCTCCGCGTGCACCCTCTCCCCCTCTCACTCGCCCTCCTCAAATCATGGTGGAGCAAAGACCTCGCTCTCCGACCCCTCCCCCTCCGCCTCGCTCCCCATCACCGACCTACCTCACCCTTGCCACCGTACCGACTATGACGCTCCCATCCCCTGCCGCGTCCCGCAAACTTCTCATTCTGGACCTGAACGGCTCGCTCCTTCTGCGCTCACGGTTCGCCTCCCGGCATCCTCCAGGTTTACAACAACAACAAGGCCCGCAGGTGCGGAAGGTTCATCGACGGCCGTACCTCGAGACCTTTGTGAACTATCTCTTCGCGTCCGACACGCGCTCCTGGCTGGACGTGATGGTGTGGAGCTCCGCACAGCCGCACAGCGTCGCCGACATGGTCGACAAGTGTTTCGGCGAGCGGAAGCACGAACTGATAGCGGTGTGGGCGCGGGACACGCTCGGACTCAGCAGAGCGGATTATAGTACGCTTCCCCTCGCTCTTTGTACCACAGACCGGGACAATGACATTTTGTTCTTCGTATGCTTCTCTCTTTCTATGTATCTCCCTCGCTCCGTCACGCGTTTACGTATGTTGCACGTCCTCCGACGGACGGTAAGATCGCAAGTCGCAGACGACTAAGGACCTTGCGAAACCGTGGAAGCTGGTCCCCTGGTTCCCGCGTCACGAACCTGCGGCTCCGGTGTCGAAGGCGTCGCAGGAATCCGGCTCCCAAGACGAAGAGGGTGGGATCCCCGGACTCGCGCTCGCGGACGCGGACGCGGACATCGAGGTCTTCCCGGAGTATCATTCCGCATTGACAACCGTGCTGTTGGACGACTCACCATTGAAGGCGCGGCTGCAGCCCTGGAACCACGTTTGCTTGAAGGAGTACGTCCAAGCAATGCGAAACCACGACCTCAAGGCGCTCGAGCAGGAAGCTTTGAAGAAGACGTGGATGGAACGACGGGAGCAAGATGCGCACATTCCGGCCGAGGCTCAGTCGGGCTCAGTCGATGGCGAGGACGCCCAGTCGTCTTCCGCCTCGGTACCGGACGCCGAACCTCAATCACCGAGATCGACGACCCCTCCCCTAGGAGCTGAGGGGGGACTTGCTGGTGGCAGCAAACGAAAACGGCCAAGCCGCAAGGAGAAGCGCGATGCAGAGATCATTGCGCGATTTGCCAGTGGGGAGCCTCCAGTCGAGGAGGCGGAATTCGACCTCTCGCTGCTCGCCGTCATTGGCATCTTAGACGCCATCAAGTGGGAGAGCAACGTGGCTGCTTGGATACGCGAGGGTGGCCTATGGGGCGCGTCGAGACCGGACGCTGCGATATCGAGAGGAACGGACGAAATGGGGCTAAACCACCTCTCCGAACAGCTCCGGGCGGGTTCGGTAGCGACCACTCCGGCGCCCTTCCCCGGGAACGATGCGGAAACCTCGGCCACGGCGAGTGCCGTAGCAGCGCCTGTGTGGTTCGACAATCCGGAGGTTGTGCGGTATTGGGCGGCACGAGGGCGGGAAGCGTGCGAGGCGCTTGGGATCGAGGTCGCGCATGGCATCGAGGGATAGGGTCGTGAAGGCGGTATATAGTACCGCTCATTGCCTCTTGGTAACGCTCGGCATCCTCAATCAATGCGATGAAGGGCAAGGTGGAGTGTGATGGGACATGGGCTCCGGTTTATTCGTATGTACCGCTGGCCACGGATTCCAAGTGTATTGCAACTGTAGCTCCACTTCAGAATCGCGAGCAATCTGAGTTATTAGCGCTTAAGCACCGGAAAAGAGAGCAAACCACCCCCATCGCTGTAATCACACAAGTGGGGTAACATGGTCACACTATGGATTGGAGCTAACTTACGTAACTGGAGACACCAGAGGCTGGTAGCAGATCCCCTGGGACAATGCTGGAGATGCTGTTGCACAAGGCAGGGAACATCTTAGTATATATAAAGAGAACTACAAAGAAAAATACACTCACCTGTCGCACAAGGCAGGGAACACCTGAGAGAACAAGTCTAAGGTGCCCTGGTGCAACAGGGAGACATATAAGTATGAGGTATGAGCCCATCAGCAGATCTGTGGCAGGTGTGATTGTCTGGGGTTTGACGATGTGATGGGGTGGGACTCAGAAGCAGCACAATACCCCCTTACATCGTGTATCGGTACATTATAGAGGGATAACCTTCGGGGCCTCAAATCCGACATCCGGGACCTAATCCTATGAGCACGCGTCTGGACGCGTCCCGCTAATGAAACACGTCGCACGTGACACTATCGATATAAATACGGCGCCGACGCAGCTCTACCTGTAGTCGCTGCTTTACCTTCGACTCCCATCATTGCAACATCACTTCTCCTTCATTCTATAACTTACGTCGAAACCATGGGTCAGGGCGACTATAAGGTGACTTCTTCCGGAACGAACTCTCAGGCGAGTATATTGCGTCCGCGCTTTAGTAGCCCCTATCCGCCTTCATGGCATCGATGCTGAAGCGGAGCGATTTTGCAGGGCAACCACTACTGCTCGCGGGACTACGGATCCAGCGCCAGCAACTCCAACTCGTACCACTATTCTAACACGTAAGCCATCCACCGTGCTCTCGCTTGCGCGCCCCAGCTTATGTTCGCGCTCCCAGCAACGGTTCCTATTACTACTCGAACCCGAACGGGTCCACGTATTACAACAACGGAAGTGGTGGCTCGACGTACACGTCTTCGAGCGGCCACGTCACGAAGAAGTGAAGGCCATCGAAACGAAGCGAATCTCGTGCTCCACTATCGGCGATGGATTTCGCGGTTCGCATAGCGGCCTACGTCTAGGTCTCGAGTCTGGAATGAAGGCTGTAGTCATTGCTGGAATTTGGTCACAGCCATGTTGTTCAGTAGTTTTCTAGCCAATTACTGAATTACAGCACCACCGAAATGCGTGGCCAATTTGGTAAAGATAAAGCCGTCACAAAGGCAATGCCAGAGTACGTCAAAGGTCCCAGAAGCAGAAAAGATACATCGTGAGCACAGATGGTGGCATAGTGACACCGTTTAGGACGAAATAAGGATACACGACTAGATCGAAAGGGTCGCTTCCGCGTTCGAGTACCCGATCGAAGTGTATGTGAGGTAGCGTTCCCAGGGTAGAAATGTGGTCCGTAATCTGGAGGGCGAGGCAGCATCCTTCGACAGGAAGTCCGCTATACAAGCAACGTCAGAGCCAGGGTTCCGGTGAGCACCGATAAGGCGATGGAGGATACGCTCTTGAGCGAGGCGGCGCCGTTCACGCCTATCCAAACAACGTTATATTGTGTCAGCCATCCTTCCTCGCACGTCAAAGGGATGCACAGGTGAACGCACCCTTCTCTCCCAACGCGACCCAGTCCTGCCACGCCGCGTGCATCTGGAGCACGAACGCCTGGCCCTCGGGACTCTTCGACCCCTCCGAGCCGTACGAATCCGGGTTGACCACGGGCGTCAGCCAGCCCTGCGCGTCGAAGTGGACGAACGCGCCGGAGGAGTTGGTGGAGGAGAGCGCTTTGCGGGAGAGCTCGGCTTGGGGGATGTGCGTGCGCGGGCCGCCCATGTTGGCGAGGCGGTAGACGGAGGCGGCGAGGATCGCGGTGGAGGAGGCGTCGAGGAAGGTCGAGGGGTTGTCGGCGTAGTTGTGGAAGAGGGATGTGTTGGTGTCCTGGGAGAGGGACAGGAGGATACGCCCGGTCAGAGGTGGAGGTTTGGGGAGATGAGGAGAGAGAGGAGAGACGTACGAGGTGACGGTACATCCCGCCGTGGATCTCATGTGCCCAATTCAGAAGATCCTTGTGCTGGTTCTTCAACGCAGAGGAGAATGGGGAGTTCTGGATTGTCGCGGCGACGCGAAGCATGCCTGCCGCGGCCCACCCGTTCCCTGATTCGCCTTCGTATTAGCATCTGCTACGCCTGCACCTTCATGTGATCAAAAAGTCTGACCGGTTGACCAGTGGCCCGTGTCGTTGAACGAGCCCATCAGAACGTGCTTCCACAGGTTGTTTGCGTGCGTGTCAATGAGATAATTCCGATACAGTTTGACCTGGTTGTAGGCGAACTGAACCATGGACTGGTTCCCGGTGATGACGCCATAGTAAGCAAGCGTAGGCGGGACCATATACACGAAGTCACTCCTGGAATCAAGGGAAACGAGACCAAGAATAAGATCAGTCAACCGTAGATCAGAATAAGGAAATAGTAGTCTATATTTGCTCACCATAATTGGAGTTGATCCGCGCGATGCGATATGGCCCCATCGCTCGTCTTGGGGACTTTGTCGAACAGGAAATCCACCTGATCCTTCGCCGCGCCCGCGTAGTCGTGGTCGCTCAAACCGGTCCAGTTCGCGAGCACGACTTCGAAGATGTTCGAGGCCGGGTCGGCCGCCGCGCCGTCTTGTATCAGCGGCTGCGGACCCGTCGCGTTGTGGTTCGACGCGCTCCGGTTGGCGACGATGGACTGCGCGATGGCGAGCGTCTCGTTAAGCGACGATGGAGCGGTGCGGGGTGGGGGCACGGAAGCGTTGTAGACGGAGAAGGTGGGCGTGTCGAGCTCGACGAGAGCTTGGGCGCGCGTGCCGAGTTCCCAGCTGGCGCAGATGTTATTTTACGACAGCGTGTACCGGTTTTCGCGTAGGGGACATACCTGTGCGTGGCACCTTGCGCTAACCGCGCCTTGACGAGACTGATCTGGTCATCCGTCAGGTTCTGCGCGCTGACCCTCGCACCGAGCGAGATGACGAGCAGCGCGAGGACTCGCAATGGGGCCCGCTGTATGAACATGGGAGCGCGGTGGATGAAGCGGGTCGTGCGGGGCCCGCGTGTTCGTCGTGTGTGTGTGAGAGACAAGAGAGGGGTATATAAACAAGTTCGTGTTTCAACTCCGTTTATTTACACGGTCTCGGAATCAACTCGGTGCGGGTGGGGATGCCGCCCTTGAGACTTCCTGGACGCCCCTGTGGCGGTGCTCTCACGGCTAAATAAAGTCTCCCGGCCCCGATGGCGTCATCGAGTTTGGCAGGGCGATTGCCAAGTCCCGCCCAGAGATCGACAAGCAAACAAAACGTAAACCGATCACCGTGTTGGATGGTGCGTGCAGGACATATAAATTGTAGGGAACGCATTTTGTACAATATTACTGATGCAAGATCTTCAGAGATGCTAACGAAGTCCAAGGGCATACGAAACCCGTCTAGGAGCAAGTGATATTGGTTGTACATCAATGCAACCCATGGGCAATGGACTCACTTACAACTTTACCCCTTGTTGCTTGCCATGATGCTTGCCATGATGCTTGTTATTTTCGTGTCAATATAGACAGATATCAAAACCAATATATATCGAGGTTTCGTATCCAAATCGCTCGATTTGGAGCGCGTTTTGGCCACAGGATCTCAATATATATTGAAATTGAATGCTCTCTAATATATTGAGGATGGAGATACTTGGTAAGCATCAACCTGTCATCGTAGGGGCGCAGGAGCGTTTCCCACTAGGATCGCCTGTTATTGCGCTGACGATACGCTGACAAGAGGTGAGCCCTCAACCTAGATACGCTGCTGTGGTGTACAAAGTTACCATCGTAACTCGACCAACATTGTCTGCTTATCCGAGCACTTCCAACTCGTCAACTGCCGGAGCCAAAGAAGTTCTGCAACGGAGTCGAACGCAACGCAACGTGATGCGAGCGAAGCGCGACCAGCGTACGTACACCCGAGACCGCTGATGTCCGATGTAGAGTGTGCGCCGACCTAGAGTTCATTAGAAGAATGGACTCGAGTGCGGCACCCTGTCCGACTTCTCGTTGGTAACTGAGGAACTGCGTGACGACGACGGCAACGGGCCCGCCGCTACGTCGAAACACGCGTTCCTCCGACCTCGCTCTGACGGCCCAGCTTTGGTTTTAGTCAATGTTTCCGTTACTCAGCCAGCTCATCGCCTTTGCACGAAGGCACGGAAGTAGGGCTGGGTGGGCTCAGAGGTCGGTCGTATGTGGGTTTGGGTACTGCCTTGCAAGTTTGGAGGGAGATATGGAAGTATTGCGTTGATATACGAGGTTCAAGAGTTTCTGATGCATCGTTCTCTGCGTTCAGTCTCCATGATGTGCGCGTCGTCAGTCGTTTCGACGGTTGGCTGGTAGTGGTCAGCGTCAGAACGCATTGTTTGCGTCTGTTAGGCAACAGACTGCGCAAGCCGTGGGAATCCGACAGCATCATGCCGGTCCCTTTCGTCTCCGCTTGCACACCTTCGTTCTTCCGAACTTCTTCTCGTCTTGCTAGCAATTATTCTATCCTGCGTCGTCGCCTCGTCATCAGGCTCTCGCTGCTACTCTACTCGCGCGCCGATACCTCAGAAGAAATCTAGCTCCGTTTGGTGCTGCACAGCCAGTGCCGGCATGACAAACGGTGTGAACGTGCTGACCCACCACGAGCGCTGGCGCTGGTCGTACATGGTATCGCGCTCTCGAAGGCGTCGTGATTGGTTCTCCATGCTGTGCGCTCCATCATCTTCTCTCTTAAAGTATTCTTGTCCTGCAACAAAGCGGGATCTCTGCGCGTTCATGCGTATAAAAGCCAACGAGGCGTTCGAGTGTTTTGGTCATCCTACCGGCAGATCTATCTCTCGGCTTGTTTTCCATCGATATCTGCTATTTGAGCTCATAAAATGGCCACATTGAACACCATCTACTCCTTGTTTCGTAAGGATCAGGTGTTTGCGCCTGAAGATGGTGAGGCATACCGCGAGTCAATCCGTCGATGGGCAGAGAATGCAGGTTGGTCGGTTTCGAGTTGCTCATAGGAGCTACGAGCTACTTATCACCCACCAAACGTCGTCATAGAACGAAATGCGCAGTTCGTTGTCTTTGTCGAGTCTGCCGCCGACGTCTCCAAAGCCGTGAGCTCACATTACTCGCTTTCCTGGCATTGACCGTGGTGTCATCGTGAAACCAAAATCGCCAGATAACGTTCGCGACGAAGCATAACCTCGACATCGCCATCAAAGGCGGAGGCCATTCCTGCTCGGGCGCATCTTCCTCAGAAGGCCTCGTGATCGACATGGGCCGCCTCAACTCCGTGCGCGTCGACGAAGCCCAGAAGCGCGTGATTGTCGGCGGCGGCGCGCTCTGGGCCGACGTCGACGTCGAGTCCGCGAAGTACGGCCTCGCGGCCGTGGCCGGCACGGTGAACCACACCGGTAAAATTGCCAGAATCCCGCCCGCGAAGCCTATATCTGGTTTCTGACTTCGAGTTCCGTGTTGTTGTCAGGGGTCGGAGGATTCACGCTCGGAGGCGGATACGGATGGCTGACGCCCAAGTACGGTCTCGCGATCGATAACCTGGTCGAGGCGGAGGTCGTCCTCGCCGACGGATCCATCGTCAGCTGCAGTGAGGAGAAGGAACCGGACTTGTTCTGGGCGATCCGCGGAGCGGGCAGCAACTTTGGCGCCGTGACGTCCTTCACCTTCAGAGCGCATCCGCAAAAGAGCACCGTCTGGGCCGGTCTGGTCAGTCCACATGTGCTTCATATTCTCAGTATGGCCAGAGACCTATCATTTTGTAGATCATCTACCCGCCTACCGCGCTAGCTGCGGTGTGGAAAGCTGCGGAGACGTGGGTCAAGACCGCCGGTGAGGACTCCAGTCTGCATCTGTTCATGGCTTGCCCGCCTCCAGCGCATAAGGTACTGTAAGTGCCATCGACCGATTCATCGCTGTTCTGATTGTGCATCACATAGCCTACCGTTGTCGCAGTCCCCTTCTTCAACGGTAGTGCTGAGGAAGGCAAGAAGAAGTTCGGCGCTTTCTACGACATCGAGATAGTAAAGGACTTGACCCGGGAGATGCCCTACTCGGAGGTCAATGGGGCACAGGTACGTCTTATAGCAGCTCGATCTTGCTACTTAACTGATTTGGCAAATGGCTAGAACATGTTGGCGACGCACGGGGACCGCAAAGCGTTCAAGAGCACCGTTATGACGTCCTTCGATCCAGCGCGTTACCAGGAAGTCTTCAACAAGTATTCCCAAATCGTGACCGCTCATCCGGAGGCTCACGAGTAAGTTCATTCCCACCTCGTTCTGTGCCTCGCCATCGTGGAATGCAACCAAACTCAACGCACGAGTCAAACAGTACCGTGATTATGTACGAGTTACATCCGTTTGAAAAGGTCGCTGCTGTCCCCAACACCGCGACCTCCTTCGCCAACCGAGGCGAATGGTACAACATCAACTTTGCGGCGCGTTGGAAATCGCCGGAGCTCGACGATACGGTACGTTTTCCCGCTCCACCTAAGCGTAGTGTTCTTCATATCCTGGCCCCTGTTGTAGATGCGCGCCTGGGCTGGGGAGCAGGTCAAATACCTTCGATCCCGATCGGAGAATGATACGCACGCCAAGCTCGCCGGCACCCGTGCCGTGAGTAGAGGCGGTTTCTTTGCGCTGCAACGTTTTTGGACTGACAGAACCTTGACTGACAGTACGCAAACTACGGTCTTGGCGACGAGAAAGTGCGAGATATCTTCGGTGACAACTACGATCGTCTTGCCGAATTGAAAGTCAAGTATGATCCGGACAACGTGTTCCACAAATGGTACCCTGTGGCATCGCAATCATGAGTACAATCGCGCTGATTCGTCGCGCAACAACGATTGGCGAACGAACGTGTGGACGATTTGGATGCACGATTAATCACGGCGATACAGGTAGTCACATTGTCGTGTAACACCGTGATAGCACAATCGCGTAGTACACTATTCTAGCGGTACAAAAATACAATAGACGTGCGATTACACAATAAATACTGTATGCAAGCACAGGCGCAACAGGAGTCCTCGTAATCGTCATTTTCTCGTCGTTCTCCTCGGACCCCGTGCTTCCTCACCACCCTCATTCTCCTTCTCGGTCGTACCGTACAGTGAAGACGCGCTTCTCTGCGCAGTCCGCTCCACAATACTCGTTCCATCCCGGAAGCGGGTCCTGAAGAGTACGTTCGCGTTGGTGAAGAGGCCCTCCTTCAAACTGACTACGATGAACTGGCTGCCCTTGAACCGCGTTCGGAACAACTGGCCAATATGTTGAGTATGCGACAAGTCCAGGGCCGCGTCGATCTCGTCTAAAATGTACATCGGCGCAGGCTTGAACTGCAGTAGCGACATGATCAAGGACAAAGCGATGAGAGATCTGTGATATCGTGCAGTGAGCGGAAGTCTCAGAATAAACGAACCCACAATCCATACCGTTGTCCACCGCTGAGTTCCGTCAAGCTTTGCTTCCAGACGCTACCCAGCTGGACCTTGACTTCGAGGCCCTGAGTGAGATCCTGACCTTCGGGGGGTTGCAGTTTTGCGAAGTTGCCTGGTAGCAACTCGGCAAAGATGCCCCCAAAGTCGCTAGTACCAGTGAGCAAGGATAGAATGTATCAAGATTTTGCACACCTACCCATTGACTTTCTCCCATGTCTTCTGGAGCGCATCACGTTTGTAACGATCCAGCTCCTCGATCGTCTCCTCGATTTTCTCTTTGTCTTTGAGCACGGTGGATAACATCTTCGTCAACGCCTTCTCGCGCTTCTCCACTCTGCGGGAGGAGAGAGGAGAAATGAGCGAAGAATAGCCAAAGAAGTTTGAAGAAGGCGTACTCTTCAATGACACCAACAGCGCGTTCGTTGACTTTCTTCTTCATGCCCTTCTGCTCGTCCTCCAATTTCTTCGCTTGCTCACGGAGTTGGGCCATGTTCGTACCCCGAAAGTCATACGGACCGCCCTTCTTCCCAAATTGACTGTGAATACCATTGATCAGATTCTGTCTCGAGGGCGGCACAGCGGACTGACTCTTTGTCCTCTTTGATCCATTCGAATTGCTTCTCGAGGTTGGTAACGAAGTTGGTGGCCGCGACTTTCTCTTTCTTCATCACGCCGATGTCGTGCTCGAGCTTGGTCAACTCGACGTCGGCGTCTGCAACAAGCGTCTTCTTCTCTTTGATCACAGCGTCTAGTTCCTTCAATTCGGAGTCGAAGCGCGTGAGCGTGGCCCTTTCTTCTTGCAGCTTGTGAAGCGCCTTGCTATGCGCAGCCTAGAAGGAGCTTAGGTCGAACCACGCGAGGAGGGGGTGAGTATAACACATACTTTCTGCTTATCCAGCTCTGCCTTGAGCTTTTCTAATTCTTTGCGGGATTTTTCAACAGCTTCCAGAGCCTCCGCAGTACCGTCGATCAGGTTTTGCTTCTCTGCCTCCAGTTGCTCTGGATGAAATTACATCAACTGCAGTCGCCGCGATCGAAGCCAGGAGGACATACCTAGCTCAAGCTCGGCGGTTTGCAGCTCCTTGTGGTGTGTTTTCACCACTACAGATTGCTTCTGGACGGCCGATTTTTGCTTTGTAATGGACGCCTGCGAACCAGTCTCACCAAATGGTGCCATACGGTGAAAATAAGATGACATACGCGGAGCTCGTCGATCTTGCCTTCCTTATTGTTCTTGAACTCGGCCATGTCCTTCTCGAGCTTTTTGATCTCGTCGTTGGCGGCCTTCTGCTTGTCCTGGGCCGCCTTCACAGCCTCCTTCAGCGCGGCGATGGCCTGCTTCTGTTCCTCGATATCGGCAGATAGCTGCCAAAGATGTCAACCAGTGATGTAGCCGGCACCATTGGCAGTACACATACCCGAGAAGCGTTACTGCCGTTGACCTGTTCCTCCTGGAGGCTCATCTCGTGTTCCTTGAGCTCCAGTTCCCTGGAAAGCTTACGCCATTGCTCTCGGATCCCTCTGGTCTTCGATTCCTCTCTCTCCAGTTCCTGGAGCCTATTCCTCGCTTCCCTCAGGTTACGTTCCGCAACTTGAACCTTCTGGGCACCAATCAGGATGCCGTTACTGGTAGGTGCTGAACCGCCGCTGAGCGTGCCAGACGGATCGTAGACGTCGCCGTCGAGGGTTACGGATCGTGCCCCGCCGACCGAGGGGTGGAAGGTTACAGTCTTGGCGGTTTCAGCATCTTGACAGACCAAAGTCTCGCCGAATACGTAGTTCATTGCATTTGCAACTTCGTGCGGATACCCTATGAGCTGGAGAGCGAGGTCGACCTTTCCGGGAGCGAGCTTCTGGGCGGCTCCAAGTTTCTATGACCGACAAGGATGATGAGGGATCAGATTCGGGACAGGACGAACAGGGCATACCTGGGCAGCCATCTTCGTCGCGTTGATCTTGTTCAGCGGAATGAGTGTCACTCGCTTCTTCAGCTGACCTTTTGACAGTAGGTCCTTGCCAATCTTTTCATCGTCAACGACAACATTATAAAGCCGGGCTCCGGCTGTGATCTCCAGAGCGGTTGCCTTATCGTAGTCCTGCTCCTTGAGTGAGATAAGGCTAGCGACCAGTCCCTTCACCTTTGACCGATCCCAGTCGGGTCGAGGTGGGGTGTAGTCGAACTGAAGGGCAGGCAAGCCTTGCGTGCTCCTATCTCGCTCCTACCGAGTGACGGAGATGAGACAATGCCACGCATATACCCAGCCAACACGTACCATGCGCGCGCGCTGTTCAGCTTCTTTCGCGGCGCGGAACGTATTCTCCGCCTCCTGCTCTTTCTCAGCGCTCCATCCACAATCTTGCACCTTCTTCCGCGCCGCATCGACCTCTTTCTGCGTCTTCTCCAGGTTCTTCTTGCCCTCGCCAGCCTCTCGCTCGACCGCCTTCCACCGCGTCTCAAGCGAAGCTAGCTCACGTTCGCTCATGGCGAGCTTCGTCTTGTTCTGCTTCTCTTCGGCAGCAGCATTGGCCACACGCACGCGGGCATCGGCGAGCTGGCCCATGTATCCTCCACCGCCGGTGCCCGCAGAGTTTCCGAGGCCGGTGAGGAGCGATTGTAGGAGTTCTTCAGAGTTCCTGAGCGCGTTGGCGGCCTCCGCGTGCTTCTCGGCCAAGGTGGCGTGCGCTTTCCTCAAGGCTTCGACTTGAGCAGTTTTCTCGGCGAGCAATCGATCGTTCTGGAGGACCTTGAGTATCAAACCGCGCGTAGTACACGACGCCACTCACGTCTTGCGATTCGCCCGATGCGGCCGCGACATGTTTCTCCTCCTCCTTGATCGTCCCCTCCTTGATCTCCACCTGCGTCCTCAACTTCTCCACCAGCTTATCCAACTCACCGACCTCCTCCTCAAGCTTCTTAAACTTCCCGCCCTTCTTCATCTCCTTCTCCCTCTGCTTCTCCACCTCGCGCACCCCCTCCTCCGCCGCCTCGATCTCCTCGCCCAACCGCTCCTTCTCGCTGGCAACAGCTTGCTTCCTTGCCTGCGCCTCGTCGATCTCCCCCTGCTTTGCCTCTACCCGCGCGTGGCCCTCCGTGTACTCCCACGCGCGCAGGAGGCGGCCGATGCGTTCGAGCTCCGTCGCCGCCTTCTGGTACTGGAGGTACTGCCGCTTCTCCTCCCGGAGCCGGTCGAGCTTGGGCGTGATCTCCTCGTCGAGCAGGGTCGTGATCTCCTGCACGCGCTTCTCCTTCTTGCTCATCGTCTTCTTCGCCTTGTCCTTCCGCTCTTCGAACATGCGCGTGCCGGCCGCTTCTTCGACCATGCCAAGGATCTCTTGCGGGCGCATGTTGAGGACCTGTTCGTGAGGTAATGTAAGGTGAGGACGGAGATGAACGAGGCTGTGAGGGCCCGGGGAAAAGGCGAGGATGAATGACCTTCGTTATGCGACCTTGCATGATGAGGAAGTTCGGGTTGTTGATGTTCAGTTGCACGCTTTGAAACAGTGTCTGAATCGTGTTTTGCTGCGACTTGAGGCCGTTGAGGAGGTATTTGGACACGTTGGGAAGCGCGATCTAGATACAATGGACGAGCGTTAGAGGCGAATCACCATTCGATTACGCTATGGGACGCACCTGACGGGTAACGGTAATCTGTTTGCAATTCTCCAGCCCCACGGGGCTCTTATCACGGTCCGAATTGTCGAATACGATGGTGACACTGGCCTTCGTGATCCCGGCTTGGCCTCGCTTGTAGATGAGGTCTTGCTGGTTTGCAGCGCGCATCTGTTCAGAAACCGCTCCGCGTAAGCATGAGACGTCAGAAGCGTAAGGCGTTACGCTCACAGAGGACATGTTGGTGATGCCTAACACGAAGCAGATAGCATCGAGGATGTTGGACTTGCCAGACCCATTCAGGCCGGTAATCGCGTTGAATGAAGGGTCCCATCCCGTGATTTGTGTCCGAACTGGATAGGACTTGAAGCCTGAGGTATCATGAGAGATCGGAGTAGTCCCGCGCACTGATCGATGCTACCTTCCAGTACGAGTTCTTCGATACGCATGGTGGCGTTCTAGGCTCAAAGCCTGGGGACAAATTGGGAGAACTTGCAGGGCTTCAAATTCGTGCAGAGCGAGACTATAGCCGCAAAAACAAAGGCGAATCGGCCAAAAGATAATTGACGAACTAGCCCCTAGACAATGCCGTCGTCGTCTGCTGCAGAACACGCTGAGTCGCGTCAACCAAACGCGTGGCACGTGTATATTCACACAATCACCTGCCTCTTGTTTTCTCTTCAGGCCTCTTCAGGCTCCTTCCCGCTTTTCCGCCCTGTTTTCTCCGGCTTCCCTGACTCAATCATGGCCTTACTTCCCCAGCTTCATGTCAACCCTATTCTGCAGCATGTTTACTAGAACGACAACTTGATTGATGCTATCGCCGCCTCAATCGCGGATAACGTGCGAATCAACCGCGCTGGAAACACCTGGACAGCCGGATTTACGACTAACATGGACTGCGGGATCCCAGCGCATTGGCAGATGTGGCCAGCAACTGTCGAGCGTGTGCGGACGTTGCATAGGTGGCCATGTGGTGTATCAAAAGAGTTGCCTTCCGGTCAGTGCGTGTGTTATTGTTTACATAAATGCCGATGATGGTTCATATACCGCTGTAAAGCCTATACCAGCTTGTCCTCATCACGCGCACATGGGCTGTTTGTCTGAATGCCGTCTGAACCGAACCTGTTGCAAATTCGTCGATAACGCGTTCACAAGCGAGGACAAACGTGTTGCTACACAAGGATGTGTCTTTGCTGGTGCTGGGAGCTTCCATTAGCTTGTGATCCATGCGCCTAAGATACATATGAGCTTCTCTTCAAGCACAAATGAGTGGGAAGTGTCTCTTTGGGGGGGGGGGGGGTGCCGATATGGAACGGCTTCTGACAAAGGCAGGTAAAGCAACAATTGCAAAGATCCTCATGTCCGCCATGTCCTTCTCTTCTCGCCCCTTGCTTTGCCCTAAGACCTTCATGAGAATCTGCCGCTGCAGCGACAAAGCCCAATAGCGCCATGCGCGAGCCTCGCGCCTAAAGAATATGAAATGCATCGATATATCAAGTTTAGACTCAGACAACGCGCGCGTAGCGAGACTTCCTATAGATTAGCCGGTCGGTCGATCTGCGGACCACTTTCGTGCAAAATATTCCAGATCGTGGTCCGGGTATATAAACCTTGCCATGGTTTCCGTTGTGCCCCCACAGAAAGAATACCCCAGTTTCCTCCCCCTCCGAGCAGTCGCCACTCCCTGGCGGTTGCTGGCTCAGTGCTTGGCTATACGCAACTGCTTCACGCGCGCGACGACGGCGACACCGTTGCTCACGCTCGTCCGCCATGGACTTCGACGACTGGTCCGATCTCAGCGACCTCACCAGCTCGGACGAGGAGGAATACAAACCTAAAGGGAAGGCGAAGACCTCGAAGAAACAGGAATATGTTGTACACGGCGCGCTGCGCCCGCCGCGGACCGTTCAGTACACCGCCAAGTCTCTTTATGGTCAGTCCCTCCTGCTATGCCTTGTTACCAAAGGGCGCCATTTGAACCAGGACCGCAGATCAGATCATGGACGGCTCGATCGACTTGGATCCAGAGTACCAACGAGGTGAGCCGTCCTTTCCCCCCCTTTTTTTGGCGCCCGTTGGAACCCGCAGACTCATTTGCAATGTTCCAGACGTAGTATGGACTGAAAACAAACAATCCGGACTCATCGACTCCATTCTTCGCAATTACTACATTCCCCCCATCATCTTCGGTACGAGCAGTTCAAGGATGTTCCGGAAAGCTACATTGATGCTCACACTCCACAGCCGTCACGTCTTCGGGGGATGGTACGGAGTCGCGAGTCTGCATCGACGGGAAACAACGCTTAACCTCCATACAGAGGTTTTTCGAAGGTTTGGTGAGTTTTGAGCATCCGATACCCAAATATAATGCCTGAAGCTAGATTCCGTGTCTAGATCGCTCGTAAGTCCCTAATTACGTTCTTTCTCGCTACCGTGACCAAACCGGGCCTCTAGATAAAGACTCGTACGCGATGACTCCTCTGCAACTCGACCCCGGGCTGAATGTGTTCCGCTTAGATTGACCGGCACGAAACGTTGGTACAAGCAGATCGGGAGAACGAAGCGCATGTTGTTGCCCAAGCAATATATCACCAAGTTCGCCAATAAGCAGATTGTATGCGTTGAATACGACGGGCTCGATGGGGATCAAGAGCGGGAGATCTTCCAGGTATAGCGCGCTAGTTTCCTTCTTGAGATAAACCATCGTTGACGGAGAATCAGCGGGTCCAACTCGGCGTTGCATTGACCCCCGCCGGTTCGTTCTCGCCCACCCGGCACTCATCTTACTTATTCATAGCCTCGATCTGATAACTCACCTCCCCCAGAACGGATGCAAGCCATCACAGGTCCATGGGCCTCGTTCGCCCGAGAACTCCAGAACCAGATCCGCCAGCCCGCCCCGGACGGGTTCGGCGACTCCCTGAAGTGGAGTAGCGAGCGTGGCCGAGACTTCCAATGCATCTGCACCGTGCTCTCCCTCGCGGAAAGTTGGCCGGCCCAGGGCAAAGTCGACTCCTCGAACCTCGAGAAGCTGCTGGAGCGGCGCACGGACCCGCCCGCCAAGCTCCGGGCGGAGGTCACGGACTCGTTCAAGATCTTTTCTGCGATCGTCGCCGACAAGAAGTTTGCCTCGGCGTTTAAGAAGCGACTCTCGCCCGTCGAGTTTACGATGACCGTGATCCTCATCTACGTCCACCGCAAGAAGCTGTCGATCACTCAGCTCGCATCGGCGATCGACAGCATGCGGAAGGACGTCTGGTCCAAGTACGAGAGGTTTGTACGGCAGAACCAGATGATTGTGAAGCATATGTCTACCTTCATCAAGAAGATTCAGGACATCGAGCTGCGCAGCGACGGCCAAGGCGATACGCCCGCCGCTAAGCGTCCTACGAATGCGAATGCGGTTGCTAGTACCAAACGCAGGCGGGTGACCCTGGAGTCCGAAGATGAAGAAGAGGAAGTTGTGAAGCCCCTCAAAGAGCCTCCACCTGCCAAGAACACCACCAAAGCTATACCCAAAGCCCGGAAATCTGTCAAGGAAGCTTCGACTAGCGCGAGCACATCCAGGGTAACAATCGTGCCGAAGGCTGAGCGTGTTTCTCCCAAGATTCCACCTGAACCCAAGGCCTCAAAACCCCAAAGGGCTGTCCGGACAGGTGGGCCACCTGTGAAGGCTCCACCAGCTTCCGCTCCGCCAACTCCCGGCCCCTCTCACTCCGCTCCTGTCGACGAGCCCATGGACCTATCGACTCCGGTAGAGGAGCAGCCACCGGGCCTCCAGCAGTGGGCCAGCACCGTACCCACCGCGCAACCTCCGCCGATTCAGACCAAGATCGAGGACATCAAGCGGAACGCCGATTTACCTACGCCGAGCCCCTCCCTGACGCCACAGCCAGGAGACAGGTCCATTTTACCTCCAAGTTTAACCCGGTTAGCTGATCCTGCGAGGCCTCCTGCCTCGTCTTCTGCGCTCAACTCTCCTAACACGACGACGGACCCAAGACGCCGCCCGCCGGGACACAACGGACCGCCGCAATCGTCCCCGAGCATACCCCCGCCTCAATCTGCCTCCGCTCCTCCCGTGGTCGTTAAACAGGAGCCGATGTCCGAAGCCGACATGCAAGCCCGTCTGAACAACATACTGATGGGCGCGAATCTGTGGACGCAAGCTTACCAAGCTTCCCAAGGCATATTCCCCGGCACCCCAGTAAGCTATGGGCATAATGTCCAGACAACGCAGCCAACCCCGCATCTGCAGAACACTCCCGGCATGTTCCCAGGTTTCTCTGCCATGAACCTCAACACCCCCCCGACACAGGGCATGTATCCACAACAAGGTCCACCTCAACCTGGCATGTTCGCCACTCAAGGGCCGCCTCCACCCGGCATGCGTCAACCTCAACGACCGCTACCGGGGCCACCACCGAACCAACCTCCATCCACGCCGTCGCGCATCCGGCCGACCTGGGGACCAGGTGCTCAGGCACCTCCCCCTGTACATCCGCCAGCACCAGCACCAGCACCAGCACCAGTGCCCCCGGACCCGCACCCCCAGGGTCCGGCAGCCCCCACACCCGGGTCGGCCCCGCCGTTCTCGCCGTCTGCAGCGCAACACCCACCTGCGTCCGCGTCCGCGTCCTCGACCCGGACCGCATTCACGGATCGTGACCGGGACGTGTCGATGCCGTACGACGGGCCCGATCGGTACGGCGACGACAGGCGGCGCGAGCCCCGACGCGATTACAGCGCTGGCAGCCGCGGATACGACCCGCCGCGGGCGCCCAGGATGAGCAGCAGCACCTCCCGAGAGCGGGATTTGGACAGGGACTGGCACCGCCGGAGCAGCTACGGCAACCGCGACTACGACCGCGATTATGACCGGGACAGGGACCGCGACTACGACCGAGATCGGGACCGCGACTACGAGCGCGGCCGCGGCCGCGGACAAGGGTATAGTGGCTCCAGAGACCGAGGGCGTGACTGGAGGCGATGATTCCGGACCACAGGTATAGTCTTTTGGCACTTCTAAACATGGGAATTCTTTCATCGTCCGTAATTACCTGCCGCTCATTACTCTGATTCCGCGGCTGCTCTTAGGCCATAACTGGAACTTTATTAGCCTGACAGCATGTCCATAATTATATCGCAGAATAACATAATCCGTATGATGCATATTTGAAGCCAACAATGCGTGGTTCTTCGTCCTCGCAGCTGACTGCGCGTCCAGGTGGGCTGACCAGGGCAGTACTTGAGGGTGGATTCGCGGCTATGGTCCGCACGCCGGGCGTAGAGAAGGTGGGGTAACCGAGGTGCGCTTCATGTGTCGTCTATTGCGCGAGGATAGTCACGGCCATGGCTATGCAAGCCATGGCTACGTAAGGCGATAACCGCTCTCCTGCAACGGACGTGATCAGGCGCACGAGTTGATTCAGGAGGAACGAGGCAGTCATACCTATTCGCGCGGACATGAAGAACAGGCCCAAGAATCTGGGAAAGCGATACGTCAACATAACGGTCGTGGTCGGCATGGGGGTTATCAGCGTGAGGCGAAACGGCGGACGTCTGAGGAGAAACTCGGAAAGGGCGATGCGAATGCGGGAACGCGGGGGGTTCAGTAGACGATCCAGGGGAGGGTGGGGGGGGGGGGGGAGGAGCCCGTGGTCACATCGCCACCAGCGACCGTAACACGTCGTACGAAGGACGCCTGGAAGACTGTTCGAGGAGGGTCCCGTGAGCGAGGAAAGTTCGCCATTCGCAGCGATCCCCAGTGGACCGACGCTCCTGCGCGCGATGTCCACGACCGCGTGCCGTATATGCGCCTCGGCGGATAATCGCTCTTCGCGAGCAGAGACATTCACCCTCCGGCCATGGCTCAACGTCGCCGGTCGATGCACCGGTGTCGCCACGACGACATGTCCCCCCGTTCCCCCGAACGTCTCGTGCCCTCGGCTCAATAACCTCCACCCCCACCCTCCTCGAGCGCATATCGAATAGTACCTGCGCACTCACCCTTGCTTGTTCTTGTCGATCAGGCTCGGCGCGATGGCGCGTATGTACGTGCATGTGCAGATCGTCAGGATGATGACGAGCAGCAACGACTGGAAGTTGAACAGCGCCGACTATAAAAAATAAAATAAAATAAAAACAGAACGAAAACGGCGGGAGTGAGCTTCTTTGCGCAAGAAACGAGCGGTCGCAGGCAAGAGATACGTGCCATCCCGAGTGTGTGTGTGCGTGCGCGTGTATAACGGGTCGCCCGCAAGAGGGTATCGTCAGGAATAACGAGTGGAAGGCGGCGCTGGCGCTGCGTCAAGGCGCGGTTCGATGCAAGAAACGTGGATGAATATACCGTGGCAGTGTTGCGGGACGATAACGTATTCACAGCCAGAGTATTTCATTACAAACTACATTTGTACAATTTTCTGTTCGGGATCTTATACTTCATCCTCAAATTGCTGTCCAAACAGGGTTTGCACTTACGATAAAAATATAGCAATATATCTATATTTGCTGGGTAACCTACCATATATAGATATATTGCTATTTCTCTACTTCAAGTAAAGATCTAATTTCGACGGGGACTTTAACCATTGATATGGATTTTCATAAAGCAAAAAATGTACAAACGTAGTTTGTAATGAAATACTCTGGCTGCGATTTGCTGTTCCCTCGAGTTTACTCTCTCTCGCCGACACGCCAAAGTGGGGAGCGAAAGAAAAGATGTGGATAAAACCAGTGGACCGAGGGTATATAATACTCGATACATCGTTGAGTACACTACAACTAAGGCTTGCCGACATACATAGATATATGTGTGTTAGGGTCGAAGCCGCTATTTACATGTGTCATCGTCGTCACATCGTGCGCGTGGCGTCTAAGGTGAACCGTGAACCGTGAGGAAACGCAAAAACAAAACCAAAAAGTTCCGCGCGTTTCGGTCTACCAAGTGGAAGGACCGAAGGTCTCGCCCTCGGCGAGGACGCGCATCGGCGTGCCGAGCGCGTCCGCGTTGTTGTACGAGACGGTGTTGCCCCACCACGCCTGGACGGTCGTGAGCCCGATCGTGCCGCTCTTCGGGTACTGGAGGATGAAGAAGATGAGGACGGTCGCGACGGCGACGCCCGAGTCGAGCGCGGCCGAGAGCACGTAGTTGTACTTGGTCCACCACGCGAAGTGGCGGCGGCGGACGACGTACTGGAACACGAAGCCGACGATCGTCCAGGGCACGTAGTTGACCGCGGACGCGGGCGGGATCGCGCCCGTGCCGGAGAAGATGACGGGGAAGTTGACGTACTTGACGAACGAGTTGGGCCACCGGCGGGAGACGAGCCAGGCGACGAGCGGGCAGAGCGCGCCGATGAGGAAGAAGAAGGAGAGCGCGTAGTAGACCTGGCCCTGCGAGAACTGGCGCTGGGGGCCGATGACGCCCCAGATGATGGACGCGCTGCCGAAGACCTCGGTCGAGGGGCAGATGAAGCCATCCGGCTGGCTGTCGGAGCACATGTCGGGGATGTTGGTGAACATCCAGGCCTGGACGCCGAGCTGGACGGTGCCCGCGACGACGGTCGCCGCCGTCTGCGCCCAGAACATCGACCGCGGCGGGATCTTCATGTAGTGCCCGAGCTTCATGTCCGACGCGAAGGTGAGCGCCTGGGCCATGGTGATGTACCCCCACGTCTTGAACATCATCATCGCGACGGGCCGGCCGGGGAGGGCGTAGCCGATGACGAGCTCGGTGATGACGTTCAGCCCGATCTGCTGGTTGGTGATGGCCTGGATCATGCCGATGGGGATGATGTACACGAAGGCGATGATGAGCGCGAGGACGAAGGCCCAGACGGGGAACTGCGTCGGCCAGACCTCGATCGAGACGACGCCGCAGACGAACATGGCGAGGAAGATGATCGCGTACCACCACTCGGGCACCTCGCGGTAGCGCGACATGAGCCGGGCGTGGATGTCGGGCTGCTCCGAGAGCGAGCGCCGGGCCTGGGTCCAGATCTGCTTGCGGAAGTAGAGGAAGGCGTGCATGACGGTCGAGGTGATGGACGCGAAGGAGAGGCCGTAGGAGATGGCGAAGGTGGTCGAGATGAAGAGCGGCGAGTAGGCCTTGTACTTGGCCTCGTCGAGCGTCGACTCGGGGGTGAGGATCATGGAGACGTTGTACTTGCCGCCGGTGTTGTCGTACGACGAGCGGGAGGAGATGGGCATGTACTCGGACCACCAGGTGTTGGTGTAGTACAGCGCCGGGGTGAGGACCCAGAAGAAGGCGACGAAGCCGACGGCGATGTTGGCCTCGGCCCACCAGGGCGTCGCGAGCGGCGAGCCGATGTACGCGATCTGGGCCCAGTCGAAGGTGAAGAGGGACATGCCCATGCCGTGCGAGTATCCGAACATCTGGTTGAGCGGGACGTTGTTCGGCTTGATCCAGCAGACCCAGTTGAAGACGGAGAGGGCGGTGAAGAGGTAGCCCGGGAGGACGTACCAGCACGCGGAGGCGAGGAAGGCGAGGAAGAAGAACTTCTCGCGCGACATGCCGCCGCGGTTGCCCACGCCCGCGTACTCCTGCGAGTGGAGGGTGTTGAAGAGCGCGCAGAGGACGAGGTTGGAAGGCCAGATCATGGACGGGGGCGAGACGAGGAAGCGACGCGCGATACCGCCGATGGAGAAGCCGATGAGCTGGGTGGACATGACGATCATCCACTGGTAGCCGAAGTTGTAGATCTGGCCGTAGTACACGCGCTGGACGGCGACGATGTCCGTGGCGTAGGCAGAACCGGCACCGACACCGGCCATGATGGTGATGAGCACCTGTCGTTTAGAGATCCGTCAGCACATGCGGACGCGAAACACGGCCGAAGACGAATAAGACTAACGTGTTCCTTAACGGTGAATGGACCAGGGTTGAGCGAGATGCCGAAGATCTTGACATTGGGCAAGAACTTGGCCCAGGCGCGACCGACGGGGAAGGAGAGCAGCTGGGCGACGAGGCCACCGACGCTGACCGACGGGTAGCGGAAGAAGAAGAACTGGTTCAGGCCGGGGATGAGGATCGCCCAGGCGAGACCGATGACCCAGGCGCGGAGGGTCGAGACGGGCATCTCGGGGTCGTCCGTGTTGGACACGGCGGACCGGACCTCGGGGTAGGGGGAGTCGTCCTCGAGCGCGAGGGCATCCTCGTCGACGTTCGGGTCCTCGAACTCGGCGATGCCGACGCTGTCAATGACTGTAGGGATAACGCGTGCGTGTCAGATATGGCTGCTGCGTGCTACAAGGTGAGAGACGCGGGTGACGAACCGGCATGCTTCTCGGCGTCGAGCTTCTCGTCGAACGAGGCGGAGTGAGCGTCGTCTCGGTTGAACGCAGACATGGCTAGTCTGGTCTCGGGGGGTTTAACCGGGAAGGGGGAGGAGACGACGGGGCGCAAAGGCTGCAGAAGCCGCTCCGGCGGGGCGCTGGCATTTTATACGGAGAAGAACCACGGGCACCACTTGGCGATGGAGAGAGGGCAGTCCAGGTTAGCTGGCTTCCTTGCGCGGTACGGCGGCGGCTTCGCGATCAGGGAGGGCGCAGATGCATCTCGGTGCATGTGGAGACGGAGGATGCCATCACCGGGCCTTGGTATCCGTTCGTCCGGACCCCCGACCCTCTGAGCTACCTGCCGTTCTTCCATGCGGCTCGTGCCGCGTAGTCATGGGCGCGCACACTTCGTACCGCGCGTCGCGACGCGTGTTCAGCGTGAAGAAGGCGCGAAAGCCCGAGTTCATCGTCATCAGAACTCGGAATGACCACAGTCAACGCGTTCACCGTCGGGGAGAGGACGCAAGCCGCGTTCTGTGGCTGTGCCTCTATGTACCGCAGACAGGGGCGGGGGTCCCCCGATGCTGCACGACGCCCCCGCCAGCATCTCAGCAGCAGATCCCAGTTTCCATGTGGGGCGGGCAGCGTACGCGCGAGGGCTGATGGTCGTGTGCGCGATCCGTTCGCCCCCGACGATCGACATGGCGAACGATGATCCCATCCGTCCTAGCCGCGCCACCGTCGCGTCCGACCCCTCGACGACCAGGGATTTGCGCGATGTCGCGAGGGGACGGTCGTGATCGTCGAAGTACTGGGCTGCATATCGGAGTTGGGCAGGACGAGGATTATGTCGGACGATCAGTAATGGCGATATCCTTTCACCGGGTCGACAGCTAACACGGTGGTGCGCGCCCTCCGGGGCTTGGCAGGTGCGGAACCCCCCCAGCGAACGCGAAACTTCGAAGGCTCTCCCCGTTCGTCAATTGTCCCCCCCGTTAAGGAGACGCGCCCGGTCTATCCCAGTTTATCTCACCCTCGCATCAGGAAGCGTGCGTGGTTCTCGTACATATTGCCATGGTGGGTTCTCTCGTATTGCCTCTGCATGCGACCCGTTTTCCAAGTAAGACCTGCGCATGGAGGGGATTCCATACCAGTACTTGCATCCTCCTTTTGCGGGTCATCTTCTTTCTCAGAATTTATACTTCCGCGCTCGTGCTCCCGTCCGTGATCGTCGTATCAGCTATCGTTATATTATGGCCTCGTGATTCGTCCGGCGCCTGGTTCGTGGTGTGGTACACGACGAACACGACTTGGGACACCCCATTCTCCGGACTCGGCTACGCCATTGCAGTCCCATATCGACATGTGTCCACGTCCACGTCGGTGAGCGGTATCGTTACCGTAACCTCGTGCCGAAGACCGACTTGACAGCTAAGAATCTTCCTGATCTCTTCGTCCCCCGTCCCAACTTTGCGCTCAGTGCTCGCGTCTCTCCTCGATCCCTCCAGGGATGTTTCTTTTCCGCTCATCAACGCGACCGTACGCGTTGACAAACTACGTCTATCACGCCTACCGACCGACCCTCACTCCAATCTCTGATCCTCGCCCCCCCCTCCCCGGGCTTCGCCGTGGTCTCGCCATGGTCTCTCGCCTCACCGCCACTACTGATGCCAAGGCGTCGGGTTGTTGACCGCGGTGTCCAGGGACGGGATAAGGCGGTAGTTACCACCGTGTATGCTGTTCGACAGATCGCGGATCGTCAATACTCGATAGATACTACACGCATCGCGAAGAGCAACCACCTATTACACTCTTACCATTCCTCAGATTGGCGTGCACAAACGAGACGCAACAAAACGCCATCCGTTCCCCAATGTCGACTACGTTCTGGACCTTTTTTTTATACTTTTTTTGTTTGGTCTTGTCGCCTTGATCTCATGAATCAACGATAAAGGCGTGGTCAGGGGCATGAGTGTGGAAACTCCTATAGCGTGCCTGGATGTGGCCCTCGCATGCCTCAGCTCAGTCCCCGCACCCGCGCATACATGCATACCTTAACTGCATGCACGCGTCGCTGGTCGGGTACCTTTCGTGCGGTCCAGCCCGGGGCACCGTCACACCGAACCGAGGACGACGGTCGTCGCCGTAATACTCTTACCGTCGTCCCTCTCGTGCCTATGCACCCGGGGCGAATCGAGGCACCCGCCCGCACCGAGCCCTTGGTCTCTTCGTCCAATCTGACCAGTGGACCGTGGTCGTGCAAGTCCAGAGGATCGAAGGTCTCGGAGCGCGGTGCGAGCGAGTAGATATCGATGATACGTACTCGACGACATCGACCAGCGAACCGGTGGTTTCGCTGTGCCTTTCGCGTGCGACAGAGCAATCGATCGACCGCAACGAGGCTAACGAAATCGAAACCCGTCGGACGTACTCCTCGGACTCATCCATTGTATCGTCGGGCTCCTCTCAATCTCAATCCTGGTCGTCCCAAACCCGCTCCAACACCCCTGGTCTCAGTGGTATAGGTGGTGGATAACACGAGTTCCATTACAACATAAGGCATAAAATACATGCAGGGAGCATAGCATCGTTAAGGAGCGACTGGCATATCCGATTTTGTAGAATATAAAGGTCAAGAATCAGGGGGACTGTCATCAAACCAGTCGTTCGTGTATGCGGCTGAAGTCGGAAGACGGTGGAAATGAGGAACGGGGAGTGATAGCCCACGAGAAAGCCTTCCGTGTTTGCGGCTTCGTGGATAAAGGAAAGAGAAAAGAGGGAAAGAGAGACTGTCCAACCTCGATGCGGCCATTCGTGTATGCGGTTTGACACAGAGGAAGATATATTCGACCAGGCCCCGTTCGGCCTGGTATCGATGTTAGCTCGTTAATTCTTCGTCGTCTTGAGCTTCTTGTTCCTCGTGGAGCTCCTCGTCTTCCTCCGCTTGTTGTTGAGCCCATTCGACTCGTCGTCGGAATCCTGCTGTTCTCCTTGGTCGACTCTCGCAGTCGTGGTGCCTGCTTCATCTCCTCGGCCTCGACCGGCGGTCCTGCGTGCAGATCGGCGAGGCCGGGCAACATGGTTGCTTGATTCCGCAATGTCGTTCCCGGCATGCGCGTCTACAGCTGGATCATCCTCGCGAACGGTGTCTTGAGCAGGTCCGGCTAGGTCGGGTGAAGTGGAATCCTCCTCGACCGCCGCCAACAGCTGCATCTCGACCTCGGCAACGCTGTCCATCACAACAAGGCCCGAGCGGCCAGTGGACGAGAGGGGGATGGGGTTTGCGCTCGCCTCGCCTGGAGGACCAGCCATCACGGTGTCGTCGCTCCGGGCGCCATTGTCGACTTCAGGAGGGTCACAGTCGAAAACGCGCCAAGCGTACCTCAAGGCGGCTTCCGGAACATCCGCGCCTGGCCACACCGACGCCATACGAGAAAGGCCGGACCGATAGCCCGCTTCCCGGAGAGCTTGTTCTGCAGCCTGTCTAGTCGGGAGGACCGGAATGGGAGCCTGTGGAGGTCCGGGTAGCTCGTTCGGATCGGCTACGTCCACGACGATCGCCTCGCTGCGGTAGTTTTCGCAATCATGGTCAAGGTGGTGGCCGCCCGTAAGCTGGCCGCGCAGCGTCAAGGGGCCGCGGATCAGCGCCTCCCCTAGGACCTCCACCGTCCCGTTGACTATCACCCCGCCAGTCACGACCACGTTGCCATTAATCACCAAGCTGCCGTCGAAATTGACCTCGCCATGGATTTGGGTCGTGCGGATGACCTCTGGAATGTTGCTCTTACGGGGGCTCCCATCGCCGTTGCCAAGTATAGCGTGCTGAAGTGTGGGCGTCTCAGGAGGCTCCGTCTTTTCGGGCGGGCCAAGGTCATCGGGGCCGGCAAACTGGGGGATGGCGGTCCTCGCGGCGCTGTAGTTTCCCTTGCTGCCCTTCGTCAAGAAGTTTTGCACAAGAGGATTGTTGAAAGCGAGCGGTTCAAGTGGTTTAGCTGGAGCCAGGAACGAGTGGTCAGATGCATCCTCAAGGCTGATCCGCTGGTCGTTTTGCGGCTCCAACAGGCGTTTCAACAGTTCGCCTAATCGGGACACGAATGAATCAGAAATGGGAGGAGGAGGAGGAGGAGGAGGAAGAGGAGGAGGAGGTGGGAGTTCACTCTCACCTGCATCACCGATCTTTTTCATCATTTCCTCAGGTACCTTGTCCATTTGCGGCACTCTGGATAAGATGCGGGTAGGCAGTGGGCTCTTTTTCTTCTCGGAAATTAGCAGGAAAGGGCGCATTGCGAACAACCTGTCGGATCAATGAGCCAAAAATCGCGAGAATCTGTGGGCAACGCGCACAAGAAGAACATGATTGCGCCGACGCCGAAGGACTCGCTTTTCTCGTTGTATACGTGATTCACGATATCAGGAGGTGCCCAGCCAGCGCTGCCTGCGGGCTCCTACAAATTATCCGTTTCAATTCGCTCAGTGCTAGACGATCAATATGTACTTACGACATTCCGAGAGGGATCCTTCTTCCTTTGTCTAATAAGGCCGAAGTCGCATATCCTGACTGTAATAGAGCCTGCGTCCTTCCGGAAGACCAGTATATTCTAGGCGTGCAAGTGCATCAGTCCCACGAAATCGGTTGCGCGAAGGAGATGAGACGAACCGAGGGCTTTATGTCGCCATGCATTATACCCTGGGAATGCATGTACTGCAAGGAATTCTTAGCTCAACATAGCAAACACGATGGACCTAACCTACCAGAAGGCCGTCGATGATCTGGATCAACACCGAGCGAGCAAGGGGCGGCGCTAGGGGCAGAAATAGCATGTCAGGGGTCTGGAATACATGACTATCGAGGAGTACTGCTCACAGAGTGGTCCTTCGTGCATGACGTAATCCTTCAGGGTCCCATAGGGCGCCAGCTCGGAAACCATGTCTGCAAAACAGTCAGCGTACAAACGAGGATACTAGATAAGATTACCTACAAACTCGGAGAGTTTCCGGGGCCTTGTCGTCGGTTTCAAACCAATAGTCACGCAAGGGAAGGACAGCCGGATGGTCCAGTGCTTCCCAAACGCTTAACTGTAAAGCCATGTTCTGCAGCTGCCAGGGTTTCACCTTCGTGCGCTTGATGGCAACGGCCAAAGCGTCCTCATCGTTGACGGTTTCACCAAAACGCACCACTGGAGTAGACGGTCACCGACGAGCTCAGCACAGATAAACAACATGCTCACCTCCTTGCCCTCCTTCCTTGACCATTTCGGACGCGATCTTGTAGCGGGAGGCATGAGAAGGCGATTCCACGACATCCGTCAGACAACGGAAGATGTACTCTGTCTTGCCGATGTACACGGTGGCGTCACGAGGTAAGTCGTGCCCTTTAAGCGTGAGGTACTTCTCGTAGACCTGATAGATGATTGTCAAAACGAGAGAAGGTCAACAGCAGTTGTCAGCACGCGCACCTTGATGCCCACGTCATTATGTATCGGTGTGATGCTGAACGTGATCCCTTCCGGTTTCTCGTGCATGGAAATCGAAGCGATTTTCTCAAGTGGCTCTGCGGTAATAATATGATAACAATGCGATAAGTCACTTTCCGCAAAAGAAATGTAAAGCTCACCTCGGGCATGCCTATTGGCTTGGACAAGTCCGAGCACGTCGCGACAGATGAACAACGTTGTCGACTTTTTGTTGAAGACAACATCCGGTTCACCGTCAGTACGCGACTCCAGTAAGCCCCAGTGCGTTCTACGCAGCAACTGATGCTTGATTGCGATATGGCGAGCTGCCAGCCGAGCGTCCGGCAGCAGTGTTGGAACTCGCTCAGCCATGCTGGCGAAACGCGAGTTTGGGGGGCCGAGACCAAGGAGGCTTGGACCTCAATTTATACTCATTTGACAAAGTCCCGTTGAGGCCACTGCTCGACAGTGGCCTTGTAAGATCTCGATGTTGTGGCGAAGACAATTGTCTGGGACTCTGGCCTGGTCCGCGTTGCACGCCAGAACTCCTTAGCCAGTGATGAGAGAAGAAGAATCAATTGCAAAGCCTCTAAACCATGGTTGCAGCTGTGTCTTTCGCAAGAATCTAGCATCGAGGGTGGTATTGTGATGTTGGCGATCGCGAGTTGGTCGTCGTGGTGGCTCCTCTCGATTGAGCCATGTTCGATGATCGCCACGTTGCTGCGCGCCCGGCAACGCCACTCGCATTGCACAAGCTGCACGCAATTGCCCAGCTCACAGAATGTATCTATATCGTCCTGTTCGTCCAGGGCGACGGCAAGCTGCTCATCAGGCGGATGCGATGAGGCGGCAAGTTTTCAAGGCGCGTTCGGGAGCTCCTCACGACTGATTACTTGAATTGTAATACTCAAGCCAACCTCTGTCCTATTGAAAGGATGAGAGGACAATGCCGAGAACCAATTATTGCTAGCTATTCGTTGAGCGCGTCATAGTCAATCAAAGCTGTCCAAGGTACAGATGCTCGTCCAGTGCCGTTGACGATTTTGGGGTCAGCCGTGCTGTCGCTGGGCCTCTCCTCCAATTCCTCGGCAGGTATCCACCTGTAATGGTCAAGAACCAGATACCGCCACTGTCTTCGCTCCTCATCCCATTCCGCCATCTCATCCTCTGCACGATTTTCATATACAGGGCACCCGTCCTCCTTAGCTGCAGGCAATACAACATCAATGATCCAAGGTGGAAAAGTCCGCATGGCCCTGAGAATACAATTCCCGCATCGCCCCGATCCGATGTGCCAGCGCTCCAAATCGACGAGAACGCTGGCAGGTAGGTGTTGAAATTGGACTGTGAACTGCTGTTTGAACACCCTCGGAGTTCTTGGACGAAGAGGTACTGGGAGGCCAGGAAGGTTGTCCACGAACGCGTCTTCGTGTCTATGAGCAAGCATATCTTGAACGTCTCTTTCCTTCCTCATAAGGCGCCCGGGATGAAACTCGGGCGTTGACCATGCATCGCTCATATCGTGGAATTGGAATCCTTGTGCATCCGCGCCGATACGAGGCCTCGGACGCGTAAACGCGGTCTCCTGGATGCGCGACCGTTGATTCGATGTAGGTCGGCACGTACAGCAACTCTTGTTCTCCAGCGGATCCGCGTCAATCAACGCGTCAAGTACAGGGCGGAGAGTGTCGTCTGCTGCGCGCTTCCCGCTGCCATTGGCTCGCGCTTGTTTGAGTGCAGCAAGGACAGTCTGCAGGTCCGTACCCGTGACGCTGCTCGCCGGTTCGGCAAGCGATGTGACGTTGTCGTTCACGAGGGTTCTGTTCAAGGCATCGTAAGTCCATGCGCGGCAGAGAACACGGAACGTAGGACGCACGGATGAGTTTGAACCCCACGACATTGGCGAGTGCTCCTGTCCTGCGAGGATGATACTCGTCGCGCGTCGAGCGTCTCGACGCCTTGCATCAGATTCTGCACGCCCTCCGTAGCGCGCGCTATCGCTGTTTCTGTTTTCGTCAGAAGCTTGTGAACCACGCTAGCTTCGTGTCGCATCTTCTTCAGCTCATTCGCAGCGCGCACGGCTTGCCTAACTCTACGAGATTGCTGCCGCGAGCTGCCCGTCACAGCATCGTCGCTCGTGCGACGACATTTGGAACTGCGTTCCTCAGGATCAGGAGATGTGGGTCGTTTGGCGGAATGTCGAGGGCGGGGAGGGACGTCATCGTCGGGAACTTCTTTTCGCGGGCGAGGAGGAGCTTTGGCTTTACGAGTTGCGTGAGCCGATTGAGGGAGTGCAGCGAAAGCTCGAGGGTTGGCTTCGCGGCGACGGCGGAGATTGTATATCGGTTCCGTACTACCTGTGAGGTCGACAATGAACGGGCATGCATGGTTATAACGAGAAGAATTTGCGCGTACCGGATGCAACTTGCGAGGTCATGTTTCCCAAATAATTCGCAGCATCATGCCACCCAATAAATGTAGATGCTGTACGTTCTGCCGAGCGCGCAGTGCGCTTGGTCAATTTGGGAGTGCTAGATCCCAACGGATAGTTCTGAGCTGGTCGTTTCATGTCTCGTCCGTTCCTTGTCGGGTTGTTCGCCCCAGTTTAAGAAGATACAGTTCTCACTACAGCTCAGGTACTCAGAGAATATTAGCGGTAACAAGTTTCAATGGATGAAACAAGCCTTTTGTTGCGTATCCGGTCGACTTGACGCTGCTCGCAGCTCAACGAGCTCCTTTGCCGGGCCGGTTTGGTCCCACGTGACACTGTGGACTCGTGGGCGCGCGACGCGACGCGACGCACTTGCTAGTCTACGCTAGCCTGCCATCGTCGATGTCTACGGTTTCCTTCGTGAATAGTTCTGCAGGACTACATCGTACGTCTCTCTGGGGAGGGAGAACGAGTTTCGTTATCGGAGCCGCAGCTGATGGAATACAAGTATTGATTGCACTGGTACACCTTCGCATTGTCCGACATTGTGACCTCGACTCGACCAAGCTCGACTGAGCGCCTTGCTCGACCGTGACAAAAGAGCACAATACACACAATTGAAACTCACATGACAAGGCACTATTTCTATACTGTTCTCTCGATACGCCAAGAAGACGCAGCTCGTAGACTTGTTCAACGCAAGCTGCAGTAGGCTCAGACAGCAGATGATCGCGAAAGCTAGTTTTGTTTCCACTCATCTCATCGGCTTTGCCGAGTGCGAATGTGTAGCCTCGTGGCCTTCAAGAAGGGAACAACATCCGCCCTTCTCATTGGCTCCTCGTCTCCGGTTCTACTTGGGCGGCTGCTGGTGGACCGTGCCAATGTTTCATCGTTGCTGAAATTTCCGGCCATCTCACGGAGCTGAAGACTCCATACATAGACGCTTCATGATCGAGACGACATTCCGAATGCAAGCTCAACGTATGCGCGATGGAAGGCGACACCACTGAAACCGGTGTGAGACTTTCCCTTGTTAGTGCCGTCGATTTCAAAATCCCTCCTGTACTATAGTATTAGATGACTGCTGATATGAAAACGATGGTAGGGTGTGATCCTATTCGCGATTCACCTTTCCGGGCTCCTCGCTCATACGGTCACGAAGCCCTCGAACCCGTTATCCAACGCCTTGCGGCACTCCTGCGTGTAAAGCGGGAGACCGCCAAGATAATTCAGTTGCTCTCGAGGCTTTCCGGGAATGTTCGCCCCCATATACCAGCTGTCCGTGTTGTGGAAGAGTGTATTCTTGCTGATCATCTCGATCTTGTCGTGCCACTCCTGTTCGCTGGCCATCGTGGGCTCGATGTAGCGGATTCCCTCCTTCTTCATCTTGGCTATGGCGTCGATGATCCAGTCCGCCTGTGACTCGATGCAACTAGGACCGTTGCTGAGCGCCGTCGGGGCTTGCGGGCCGTAGATGTAGAACAGGTTGGGGAATCCAGAGAGCGTCATGCCCAGGTAGCTGTACGTCCCGTTCCTCCATTTCTCGCTCAGGTCCACACCATTGACGTCCTTCAGCCCCATGTCCTTCAGCCCGCCCGTCACAGAGTCGAAGCCGGTGGCTAGGGCGATGACGTCGAACTCGCGTTCCTTGCCATCGGCCGTCTTGAGGCCCTTCTCCGTCACCTCGACGATAGGCGTCTTCCTGACGTCCACCAACTCGTTCTCCGGCCGGTCCACCACCTCGTAAAAGTCCTGCTCGAGAGAGAGACGCTTGGCCCCTACCGGATGCGGCTTCTGCAGTGGCGCGAGGAGGTCACGCTTGACGGGATCGGTGATGCGCGCGCGCGTTTTCTTCGCCCAAAATACGTACGCCTCGTCGTTAGCCTTCTCGTCCAACAGCAGGTCTTTGTACGAGCTGATCATGAAGGGGAATCCTCCCCTCTGCCAGAGTTCCTCGTAAAACGCCTCGCGCTGCTCGGGAGTGTCGTCGAAAGTGTTGCGCTCGATAGATTGTGTCAGGTGGCCGGTAGGCGTCCTCAGGCGGTATTTGTAAAGCTCCGGGTATTCCTTCTTTTGCGCCTCTTGCGCCTCCTTGGTCAATTTCTCCTGCCGCATCGGCAGAGCGATGTTGGGCGTGCGTTGGAAAACAGTGACGGATGCCGCCGTCTTTGCTGTCTCCTGCACGATCTGAATGCCGGTACAACCGGTGCCGACGACCGCTACTCTCTTCCCGGTCACGTCAACGCCCTCGTTAGGCCAGAAGGACGAGTGGTGCATGATACCCTTGAATCTCTCGAGACCAGGCCAATTGGGGAAATAGCGCTTCGCTGCGAACCCGGTGGCGCAGATGAAGAACCTGGAGTACGCCGTCCGGCCATTCTCCAGCTTCACGGTCCATCTCTGCGAGGTTTTGTCGAACTGCGCGCGAACGACCTTGGAGTCGAAGGCAACGTCTTTCTTGATGTCAAGCTCGCGGTCGACATGAGCAAAATACTCGCGCAGCTCAGCGTAGCCGGGGTATTTCTCCGTCCAAGTCCAGTTCTATGCCGATCCGTGAGCCGTCCATCCGGTACTTCAGCATTCGGGGAACGCTAACCTTCCATAATTTTTCGATACTCAGTTCGTAGACCGGAACCATCGAGTCGACCCGCGCCCCGGGATAGCAGTTCCAATGCCTGCGACTTGTCGATCAGACATCATACGTCGCAGGAATCGGTCCCAAAGCCGTGCTTACCAGATCCCGCCAACGTCCTTTCCCGCCTCCATAACCTTAACCTTCATACCATATTCATCGCGGAGCTTGTGCAGTAGGTAAACTCCGCCGAAGCCGGCACCAACAATGAGCACATCGACCTCCAGATGATCCACATAGCTGTCGGCATGTTCATCCCTCGGCGGCTGTTCCGAACCGATGTCTCTGCGGAATGGCATAACTCTAGAGTGAAATGCGCTGCAAATTGCGCGACGAAGCGATAATACTAAGTGACTCGGTGCAGCTTTCGGGAGCGAACGAGTGGCCTCAAGTGGG
This sequence comes from Punctularia strigosozonata HHB-11173 SS5, assembly GCF_000264995.1. NCBI lineage: Eukaryota > Fungi > Basidiomycota > Agaricomycetes > Corticiales > Punctulariaceae > Punctularia > Punctularia strigosozonata. Next base: position 405,830 of record NW_006767451.1, read on the forward strand.
GCAGTCTCGACTCATATATACGCGTGGTGACCTTCTCGATGTGCTTCCCCAGCATGAGGTCCATCTCCCGCTTACACGTAGGCCGCCTTCTTCCAATGCGATGATCACCCACTTCTGTGTGGGCCGTGACGGGCTTGAGAATGCATGCCGGTACGACAAGTAGCCTATCCCCCAGGAGAACATATCTGAACTATAAGTACATCCAAGATCTTGTTCGCGAAGCACGGACGTACAACTTCGGAAAGACGCTCTCACTTCCGTGAGTACCTCGCGGTGGCGAAGTTGCCGTTCGGCGCGAATGACACATTCTGATGTTACCCAGCGGATACATGATGCTTTCGGTGGTGCGCGCCCTCGCCTTCCTCATCTTCGTGGCGATGGGTCGAACATCGCACGACCCGGCCGACGGGTTCTTGAGCTCCTTTATACATGCAGAGCTCGCTCACTCCCTTTTCCTAGGCGCAGCGAACCCATGTCGGCGGAAGGAGAGAATGGTCAGGCATGTTTTTGCGTATCACCTGTGAGATGGTCGGTGACTGGATACGGAGCATAAATATAATGAGTGTACCTTCCACAGAAATGTTGAAGCGTCATGCGCCGGAGTCCGGACGACAGCTCATAGTCATACGTTTGAG